>NC_053158.1:194721053-194944937 GCF_016835505.1 Polypterus senegalus
CAGCAAGCAGCAACAGACGTTTTATGTTGAATTTCTGTGTGAAACCATTGCTTTTCAGAAACTATGTTTTTTGGAAAAAATATTCAGCCCTCAAAGAGTTAATGTAAAAAATTAATAGACCTCTTATCCAAAGATCTTGACCATTCATCGTTCTTCTCTCTTATGGTCAAGATCTTTGGATAAGAGGTCTATTAATTTTTTACATTAAAGATGTCTCACTTAAAGATTTACCGACGTTGTTACTTGTGTCCTGGTGTGTATATAAACACAGGGAACTCCAGTTTCTGTATTACATCTTACCTGAAGAAGGGGCCTGAGTCGCCTCGAAACCTTGCATACTGTAATCTTTTTAGTTAGCCAATAAAAGGGGTCATTTTGTTTGACTTCTCGCCCCTTTTCATTAAATTCATTCAAGAATTCAGGGTCTTCAGTATGGTGGTTGCACTAGACTGACATTACTTTAATTAAGTACAGTAGCTTAAACTGGATACGATCCAAAGCATCAGTTCAGCGAGTGAGCTGTCTGGATACACGAAACTTGAAAGACTTAAACACTTCAGTTCTGCTTGCAATTACTGAGTGAAAAGGATTAGTCACTCGTCCATGTTTACATCTGATTGATCCAATGCAAAGTGGCAGGATGATAACGTTTAGCCCTGGCAGTTACAGATGCCAAGGCAAGATTAGCAATTCGAGATCTTTATTGTCACATACGTGGTGAGAGCATAGCGAAATTCTTGGGCTTTAGTTGTCGTGAAATACAAATAAATACAGTAAATATCCATCCATCCATTTTCCAACCCGCTGAATCCGAACACAGGGTCATGGGGGTCTGCTGGAGCCAATCCCAGCCAACACAGGGCACAAGGCAGGAACCAATCCTGGGCAGGGTGCCAACCCACCGCAGTACAGTAAATAAATAATAATAATTCTTTGCATTTATATAGCGCTTTTCTCCCTACTCAAAGGGCTCAGCAATTGCAGGTTAAGGGCCTTGCTCAAGGGTCCAACTGAGCAGAGTCCCTTTGGTCATTTACGGGATTCGAACCGCCAACCTTCTGATTGCCAGTGCAGATCCCTAAAAGATTAATAAATACAGTAAATAAGAGTGAAGGAAGAAACATTCAGTACAAAATTGCATAAGCCTGTACAACACACAGTGTAGGACAAGTAGGATCAGGTTACTAGGAGTTCAGTGACCTTGTGGCCTGGGAGGAGAAGCTGACCCTGAAGCAGATGGAGTGAGTGGTAAGGCTTCAGTAGTGCTTTCCAGAAGAAAGAAGTGAAAACAGGGGATGAGCTGAGTGGCTGATATCAGAGATGATGGATTCAGCCCTCCTCAGACATCTGGTTGAGTAGATGGTATTAAGCTGGTTCAGTAGGTGGTATGAAGCTGTAGAAGGTCAGTCCCAATTATGTTAGAAGTTGTACATACAGTCCTTTGAAGGAGTTTACAATCGTGGAGAGTGAGGTTATGAAACCACACCATGATACATGGGCGGCACGGTGGCACAGTGGTAGCGCTGCTGACTCGCAGTAAGGAGACCTGGGTTCAGGTGGAGTTTGCATGTTCTCCCCATGTTCATCATGGGTTTTCTGCGGGTGCTCCAGTTTCCTCCCACAGTCCAAAGACTGTTGCCGATCCTCCATTGTTCTTGGTGTATGTGTGCCCTATGGTGGGCTGGCACTTTGCCCAGGTTTGTTCCTGCCTTGCACCCTGTGCTGGCTGGGATTAGCTCCAGCAGACCCCAGTGATACTGTGTTAGGATATAGCGGGTTGGACACTGACTGACTGACTGACTGACTGACTGACCATGATACATCTGGCCAGGGTACATAACAACATAAGATATCTGACAAACAAAAGGAGACCATTCAGTCCATCAAGCCCCTTTGTTTAGCTAATAGCTAAGGTGTCCCAATACAGTTAGGTCCATAAATATTTGGACAGAGACAGCTTTTTCTAATTTTAGTTCTGTACATCACCACAATGAATTTTAAATTAAACAACTCAGATGCAGTTGAAGTGCAGACTTTCAGCTTTAATTCAGTGGGTTGAACAAAAGATTGAATAAAATGTGAGGCAACTAAAGTATTTATGTAACAAAATCCCTTCATTTCAGGGGCTCAAAAGTAATTGGACAATTGACTCAAAGGCTATTTCATAGGCAGGTGTGTTCAAGTCCGTCGTTCTATCTTATCAATTAAGCAGATAAAAGGCCTGGAGTTGATCTGAGGTGTGGTGTTTGCATGTGGAAGATTTTGCTGTGAACAGACAACATGCGGTCAAAGGAGCTCTCCATGCAGGTGAAAGAAGCCATCCTTAAGCTGCGAAAACAGAAAAAACCCATCCGAGAAATTGCTACAATATGGCAAAATCTACAGTTTGGTACATCCTGAGAAAGAAAGTAAGCACTGGTGAACTCAGCAACGCAAAAAGACCTGGACGTCCACAGAAGACAACAGTGGTGGATGATCGTAGAATCATTTCCAAGGTGAAGAGAAACCCCTTCACAACAGCCAACCAAGTGAACAACACCCTCCAGGGGTTCTGCGTATCGATATCCAAGTCTACCATAAAGAGAAGACTGCATGAAAGTAAATACAGAGGGTGCACTGCAAGGTGCAAGCCACTCATAAGCCTCAAGAATAGAAAGGCTAGATTGGACTTTGCTAAAGAACATCTAAAAAAGCCAGCACAGTTCTGGAAAAACATTCTTTGGACAGATGAAACCGAGATCAACCTCTACAAGAATGATGGCAAGAAAAAAGTATGTAGAAGGCGTGGAACAGCTCATTGTCCAAAGCATACCACATCATCTGTGGCGGTAGTGTGATGGCTTGGGCATGCAAGGCTGCCAGTGGCACTGGGACACTAGTGTTTATTGATGATGTGACACAGGACAGAAGCAGTCGAATGAATTCTGAGGTGTTCAGAGACGTACTGTCTGCTCAAATCCAGCTAAATGACGTCAAACTGATTGGGCAGCGGGCGTTTCATGATACAGATGGACAATGACCCAAAACATACAGCCAAAGCAACCCAGGAGTTTATTAAAGCAAAGAAGTGGAAAATTCTTGAATGGCCAAGTCAGTCACCTGATCTTAACCCAATTGAGCATGCATTTCACTTGTTGAAGACTAAACTTCAGACAGAAAGGCCCACAAACAAACAGCAACTGAAAGCCGCTGCAGTAAAGGCCTGGCAGAGCGTTAAAAAGGAGGAAATCCAGCATCTGGTGATGTCCAGGAGTTCAAGACTTCAGGCTGGCATTGCCAGCAAAGGGTTTTCAACCAAGCATTAGAAATGAACATTTTATTTCCAGTTGTTTATTATGTCCAATTACTTTTGAGCCCCTGAAATGAAGGGATTGTGTTCAAATAATGCTTTAGTTGCCTCACATTTTTATGCAATCGTTTTGTTCACCCCACTGAATTAAAGCTGAAAGTCTGCACTTCAACTGCATCTGAGTTGTTTCATTTAAAATTCATTGTGGTAATGTACAGAACAAAATTAGAAAAAAGTTGTCTCTGTCCAAATATTTATGGACCTAACTGTATCTCATCCAAATTCTTCTTAAAAGCCGTCAAGGTTTCTGCTTCAACTCCACGTCTCGGTAGTTTGTCCCAGAGCCCCAGAACTCCTTGTGTAAAGAAGAGCCTCCTGGTTTCAGAAGTAAATGCACTTCCCCTTAATTTCCACTGATATCCTTGAATATGTGATTCACCATTAAGGTGAAACAATGTTGATGGATCTGTTTTATCTACTTTGAGGATTTGAAATACCTGGATCAGGTCCCCACATAGTCTCCTCTGCTTGAGGCTATACAGGATATTTCTAGATAGTAGTAAGGGTTTAGTAAGTTCATTAGTGTTTTGGTTCCCATCCCAAAGCTCTTTAGCCTCTTCAGGAAAAAAAAACAGCCCTTACTGAGCCATTTTGAGTATGCAGGTGGTGTTCAGAGACCACAAAAGGTAGTCAGTGATTCTGGACACCCAGGAACCTGAAGCCGTTAACTTTCTGGACAAGGGGAGCCGTAGATGTGGAGTGTGACTGCCTTTGTACTTCTTGAAGTCAATAATGACCTTCTTTGTTTTGCCGACATTCAGAAAGAGGTTACTGTCATGACAACATACAGTCACGTCTTTTAATTCCCTCCTCAGGGTAGCCTTATCGTTGTCTTCGATGAGTCCAGTCACAGTGGTGTCATCCACAGAACTTATCTTCATACTTTGGTACACCATCATAGCTAATTATTAGCAGATTTTTCCACTATCCTGCAGTAATATACACCCTATATAGGACGCACTTTTTTCCCCAAAAGAAGGGTGGAAATGTCTGTGCGTCTTATGGAGCAAAAATTGCATTACAGACCGTGATGTGTATTACCTGACAAAAGTCGACATCCAGGGGTAGAGGGCGACAATCAGCTGTTAATGGCAATAAAACTCACCGTTACGTTACAGGCATTCCCTCTCTGCTTGGAGGAATGTTAGATTCATTGACTCGCCATCTAATCCTTGCGTGGGCGTGAGTTACGAAATGTAAACAAAGGGAAGATGGTATCGACATCTCACGAGGGAGCGAAGCGAGTGCAGAAAACAAAATACTCAGCAGACGATGTTTTGCGCATTATCGCCGAGTCGGACTCTGATTTTTCAGAATCTGATTTTGTTGACAGTGATCAGGAGATCGAGCAAGAGAGTGAGGAACTGGCATCAGCTGAACGGATGCCAGCCGATGCCACCCCAAGCTGAGCACATTCACGCAGCCGATGCACCTATGGCAAGGTTCGTGTGGGAGGAATACCCAGACATTGATCCGTGGGAGCCAAACTGGCTACCGGACTTCACAAGACAGCATGACTTGCTGTTGGACTCGAAGGTTTACCAGCCACTGGACTACTTCATGCTGTTCTTTCCTAAGGCTGCCTTTCAGAGAAATTGCAGAGAAATTTTTTGATCGCATGCTGTGTTTGCACCGCATTCTCGTTTTTCAAAGTGGAAACCCACAACAAAAAACGAGATGAAGGGCTTTGTGGCATTACAAATAGAGATGGGACTAGACTGGTGATATAACTTCAGGGAGAATTTGCTCCAAGCATGTTTTGTCCCCTGGTGGCTTTGGACAGGTTATGCCACGTGATGATAGGTACCTGCTCCTGCAAAGTGATTGTGAGCAACTGAGCTTCATAAATTCTGACACTAGCGTTGAGGAGTTCTTGGGGTTTCCAGAAAACTAGAAGAGTGCTTGAACCTTTAAGTCTCTCCTTATTTGTTAATGACAGTGATGATGGTTCTTAATACTGCTGGTTGAAATATTATTCTGCTATATTTTATTTAATATATTAGTACACCATTTGGTTCAGAATATTTAATTTCTTGTTTTCCTTCTGTAAACCTAAGTGCGTCTTATGGTCAGGTGGAGCGAAAAATACGGTATATATTTTAAGGCTCCATTCCTTCTTCACAGTATCTTCTTCTGTTTTAAATCATTTCAAAATGTGTAAGTAACCTCCGAGTTTTACACCTGCAGTGTTGCATCATGTTCTTGCTTTCCTTTATCCTCTCACCTCTTTGGATTGATGCCACGGCATCTGCTTCTCCTTCTCTGAAGTTGTGGTTCCACCACATTCTAGCCTTGTAGTAGCTTTTCGCCACTTTGCATGTTAAAGTTCTGCTTTTATTATTTTATTACTTTAAATTTCCATCTGGACAACATTTCCTTTAGGTTTTAGAAATATTTTCATATCTGTATTTTTTTTTTTCACAATGCCTTGAAGGATTTGTAGAGAGTCACATACAAAACATCAACATGGAAGATTTTAAAAGCCGTAAAGATGAGAAAGGCCCCTATTTTTCGGTAATGAAAGCAGTAATGGACCACTGATATTTGACATTTCTAGAGGGGACTCACAAAGTGTTCAGACCCCTTTCATTTTCTACACACTTGTTGTAAATGTCATTTTTAAATGGATAAGTTTGCCAGTTTTGCCACTCAATTTATTCTCAATCACCAATAATGACCATGTGAAAACATTTTTTACAAAGGTTGGCAACATTATTTAAAAAATCAAAAACTGAAATCTTCAGCAAACTCCAAGTGGATCATCAGATGCCTTTAACACAAGAGTGGCTTCTGTTTGATTGATGGGGTGCTGCTGAGTTGTCTTTCTGACAGGTTCTCCCATCTCAGCATAGGACATCTGAAGCTGTGTTAGAGTGACCACTGAAATCTTGGTCAATTTCACGCCCGAGGTCCTTCTTGCCCGGTTACTCGGTTTGGCCAAGCGGTCGAAGAGCAATAAGATGCATCCCAGGACTTAAGGACGTGAGTTACTCTTGACATACTCAGGGAATTAAACTTGTTTAGTTTCGAGCAGAGGAGACTGCATGGAGACCAGAGGTGGGTAGTAACGAGTTACATTTACTCCGTTACATTTACTTGAGTAACTGTTTTAAGAAATTGTACTTCTAAGAGTAGTTTTACTGCACCACACTTTTTACTTTTACTTGAGTACATTTATGAAGAAGAAACGCTACTCTTACTCCAGTAACATCGGGCAACACTCGAATCGTTACTTGTTCTCCATTAAATATGCTTTATTTTTGCCAGAGAGAAGCCACCAGTGGATCTACTGCATGACTGTTTCACCAATCAGACGTAGCAACAATAATCATAAGACTCCATTTCACCAATCAGACGTAGCAACAATAATAATAAGTCTCCGTTTCACCAATCAGACGTAGCAACAATAATAATAAGACTCCGTTTTACCAATCAGACGTAGTAACAATAATCACATGGCTCCGTTTCACAAATCAGACGTAGCCATGATGTCACATGACCACACACATACTGTGGCGGCATAGCGGCACAAACTCCTCACAGACAGCAGACAGGGAAAGAAAGAATACAAGTGGAACCTCGGTTTGCAAGCATAATTCGTTCAGGAAACGGGCTCGCAATCCAAAGCACTCGTACAGTGTGACCCGACATTTGTGTGATAGACATATGCGCGCCAACAAAATAGCGGCGATTAAAACGCGTCGACAAAATCACGCCGACAAAATCGCTCCGACAAAATCACCCCGACAAAATCTCGAAAGTTTCATTAAATATGAATTACTAGTTTAAAGCATATATAATAATGTTTATTTTAGAAGTCAATATTATGAGACGCGGCATGCCATCAGCACAGCACGCATATAGTCCTTAAGATCACGCCCTGCATATGTAGGAAGAATTGCAGTAAGGGCGTCCAACTCTCTTGCTCTCTCTCGCGATTTTGGCGTGGCGATTTTGTCGGCGCGCATTTGTCGAAAACCAGTTAGCGGGTTTGTCGGCGCTCATTTGTCCGTCGCGGTTTTGTCGGGGGCGCATATGTCTATCACGCTTTTGGCGGTGAGCCCTCGTACAGTATATCAATGCGAATTTCCCCATAAGAAATAATGGAAACTCAGATGATTTGTTCCACAACCCAAAACTATTCATATAAAAATGATTAATATTAAATATAAAGTAAAAATACATCAAACAAATTAACCTGCACTTCACCTTTGAAAAGAATCATGGTTGGTGTGAGTGAGTTTTTAAACTCTTGTGGGATTCCACCCAACAAGACGACACGTGGAAGAGCGTCCTGAAGCAACCACAGGCACCCAGCGCTGTAGCAGTTCACCGTAAAAGCGAATCCAAAAAGTTCGTGGAAATGATATAAGCACCTGCCATTGATGGGTGATACAAGAGACATTATAAATGCGCAGGGCACAGTATTACTTGGCCACTAACCTGGGCATGATCCTGCCTGACTGCTGTGTCTTTGTATAGGAGAGCGGCAGATCCTGCTACAATAAATAACCACGCTGTTCCTGTTTCAAGCTGAACAAAGATGGTGTCGGGGTGCAAGACGGGAACTCAAACGTCACAGCACACACACGTGGTCACAGTGCTGTAGTAAACAGTATACGCTCGTACGGATGTTGACTATATGAGTGAGGCACGCTGACTGACGATTGCCCACAATCCCGCAGCGAGCGAGAGAAGAACCATCAGCTCAGTTGTTATCACGTGACGCTTGGCAGACAAAGCGTATACGGACTACTCGTATTGCAAGGCCACGCTCATTTTATCAAGTCAAAATTTATAAAAAATTTAAGGTCGTCTTGCAAAACACTCGCAAACCAAGTTACTCGCAATCCAAGGTTCCACTTGTACATGAAAAATGAGAGCCAACTCCTGCTGAAGCTTAACCATCACTTCACAGAGTGAAGAACAAGCACGTTTTAACTAAACATGCACAGACACAGACAGTTCTGGTAAAGTGAGACTTCTTGTACGTACACAAGCTGCCTTCTTCTAATGTTATTTTCTATCAGCTGTGCTATATGGACGGCAAGTGAATATGCAGTATTATACTGTCAGTGTACAGGAGATCTCGTCACTGTAAGTAGTCTGCACTGTTCAAACATCCATGTTACATACTGTAGGTATTCGCTTCAAAAGCTTTGTTGTGAAAAACAGATTTGGAACTTTGTGTTATTTGTGCATCTTTATTTTGTAAAGATGTTATTTATTTTTACTCATTTTTTATTTCATTATTTGGAAATAGCAGAATTTGCACATTATTTTATATTTTTGTCTGTCTTATTACAACATTTCTAAAAAATAAATCATTTATTATGATCAAACAGTTACTCAGTACTTTTTTACTCTTGCTTAAGTCATTTTTTCGATGACTACTTTTACTTCTACTTGAGTAATATCATTTTGAAGTAACGCTACTCTTACTTGAGTACAATTTTTGGCTACTCTACCCACCTCTGATGGAGACCTAAGGAGGCCTTCAATATGTTCAAAGGCATTAATAAAATAAATCCTGCTACATTATTTTGGCTTATTCTTTGTTAGTTGTGGTAATTATACCTCAAAGAAACCTGATATTCTATATGGTGGTCCACAAGGCTCTATCTTGGGTCCGCTGCTCTTTTTGATTTACATGCTTCCGTTAGGTCAGATTATCTCGGTGCATAACGTTAGCTACCACAGCTATGCTGATGGCACACAACTCTACTTATCAATAGCGCCTGATGACCCCGACTCTCTTGATTTACTGACAGAATGTCTAACTCGTGTTTCTGAATGGATGAGTAGTACTTTTCCCAAACTAAATAAAGAGAAAACAGAAATTTTAGTGATTGGCAATAATGGATATAATGAGGTTATTAGAAATCAACTTGATGCATTAGGATTAAAAGTCAAGACGGAGGTAAAGAATTTAGGAGTAACTATTGACTCTGACCTGAATTTTAAATGACAAATTAATCAGATTACTAGGACAGCATTTTTTCACTTAAGAAATATAGCAAAAGTTAGATCTCTTATGACATTGCAAGATGCTGAGAAATGAGTTCACGCTTTTGTTTTCAGTCATCTAGATTACAGTAACGCACTCATCTCAGGACCACCCGAAAAAGACATCAATCAGTTATAACAAGTGCAGAATGCAGCTGCCAGAATCTTAACTAGGAAAAGAAAATCCAAGCACATCACACCAGTCTTGATGTCACTACACTGGTTATCTGTGTCATTTAGAATTGACTTTAAAATACTGCTTATGGTTTACAAAGCCTTCAATAATCTGCTCCATCTTATATATCAGAATGCCTGTCACCTTACATTTCAAATTGTAACCTTAGATCTTCAAACGAGGGTCTGTTTAGAATTCCAAGAGCTAAACTTGAAAGAAGTGGTGAGGCGGCCTTCTGTTGTTATGCACCTAAAATCTGGAATAGCTTGCCATAGCTTTCTCATAGCGTCATTTTGGTTTAATCCTGATGCTCTGTATATTCAATTAATTATCATTATCATTTCTGGTGGCTCCAAAATCCATACTATCCCCTATTCTCTCTTCCGCTCTTTTTCCTGTTTTCTGTGGTGTCGATCTGCACCACCACCACCTGATCAAAGCACCGTGATGTCCCTACATTGATGGATTAAAGGCCAGAAGTCCACATGACCATCATCATCAAGTTCTTCCATGAGAACCCTGAATACAATGAGGACTGATTGAGGTCATTCATGTTAGGTAGAATGCCCAGAGGGGGCTGGGTGGTCTCGTGGCCTGGAGCCCCTGCAGATTTTATTTTTTTTCCCCAGCCATCTGGAGTTTTTTTTTTCTGGCCACCGGACCTTACTTTTATTCTATGTTAATTAGTGTTCCCTAATTTTAATTCTTATTTATTTTGTCTTTTTTCTGTTTCTTCATCATGTAAAGCACTTTGAGGTACATCATCTGTATGAAAAGTGCTATATAAATAAATGTTGTTGTTGTTAAGGGTGAATCACGTACTCGAGGACGTCAGTGGAAATGAAGGTGACGCGCATTTAGTTCTTAAGCCAGGAAGCACTTCTTAAGTCACAACCCACGGTTCTTGAGTCTGACCCTCCAATAAGCTGTGAACCGCCAAGTCTTACAAAAATTGCCCAGGTGGTAAACCAGCTGAGGGTAGGGAAGACTGCAGGGATCTGTAGTATCTGGGGTGAACTTCTCCAGGCTGGTGGTAAGGCTGTCCTCATGGTATTGCAAACAATCTTTGCTTCCATTTGGGAGACTGGCATCATCCCAACTGACTGGAAAACAGGACTTGTCATCGCTATCTGGAAAGGTAGGAGTAATCGCCTGGATTGTGGCAACTACAGGGAGATAACACTGCTCTCTGTGCCGGGTAAGGTCTTTGCTAGGGTCATCCTCAATAGGATCCGTGATCATCTGCTCACCTACCAGTGACCAGAGCGGTCTGGTTTTATGCCTAAGAAGTTTACCACCAACCACATGCTGGCACTGATGGCTCTCATCAAGCACACATTTGAATATCGGCAGTGTTTTTCTTTGTAGCCTATGTCGATTTTCAGAAGGCATTTGACTTAGTTACTCGAGATACCCCTTGGGATAGCCTGAGGTTTTGCGGGATCCCACCGAAGTTGCTGGATATCATGGCCGGCCTGCACAACGGTACTGTGAGTGCTGTGCAGAGTGGAGGCAGAACCTTTGTGTTTTTCCCAGTTGATTTTGGGGTTCGGATAGGGGTGTGTTTTTGTTCCTACACTCCTCAATGTTTGCATGGACTGTGGCTGTTGGTCAAGGTCGTGGGGTCCAGCAGCTGTGGCGCATCTGTTGGTGAAGAAAGATTCACTGATCTTGACTTTGCCAACAATTCTGTAATCTTCGTGGAATTAATGGAGGTTCTGATTGGGGCTTTTGGGAGACTAAGCAAGTGTGTGTGTCCTGGATAAAAACCAAGATCCAGGCCTTTAATGACCTCTTGGGCACAGCCGTCAGCAGTGTGTCTGTCTGTGGAGATAATGTCGAACATTTGGAGAGGTTTATTTAGCTCGGCAGAGACATTCATGTCTCCAGTGACACTTCCTATGAAGTCAACAGACGGACTGGGAGAGCATGGGGGGTCATGAGGTCGCTGGAAAGGGGTGTGTGATGTTCCCAATATCTCTGCAAGAGTCTTTAGAGTCCTGGTGCTTCCTGTCTTGCTATATGGTGGCGAGACATGGACGCCATCCAGTGACCTGAGATGAAGACTGGACTCCTTCGTTACTGTTCTCTACTGAGAATCCTTGGGTATCGCTGGTTTGACTTTGGAGTCCAAACTGAGGCACATTACCTGCATTGTGAGGGAGCGTCAGTTACCTCACTACGGCCATGTGGCGCAATTCCCCGATCTGGGTTGCAAGATCCTTATTGATAAGGACCCAAGTGGCTGGACCAGGCCAAGGCATTTCCCAAGTAACACCTGGCTGTGGCCGATAGATTGTCATTTCCAGGGGGTGGGACTGGACCAAGTGTCTACCTAAGGGGGATACTGAGCTGTTTTGTCATTTGTGTTGGGTGTGGCGACACGCTGTACCTGTGCATGCTCACCAACCTGCTCTGGGAATCTGAAACAACCTATCAAGACATGCGGCTGAAGCAGAAACCTTGACGACCTTTAACTCTTTGAGGGTTGAATATTTTTTGCAGGCAACTCCATTTTCCGAAAAGCACACAAAGCAAAGGTTTCACATGTAAATCAACGTAAAATGTCTGTTGCTGTGGCTGTTGTCGGCTCCTGTTCAGTGTCTCTGGCGGTTGTGTAGGGACAGCACGATGGCCGGTACGAATGTGTGGCAGGCTGGCTGCCTGGCCTGTCTTCACGTTTGCAGTGCGACACAATTTGGTTCGTACCTCTTGCCATCATAACTGGCGGTCCTCTCAGGCGAACGTTGCACATTGGCACTATTGGCTACACAGGCGTGTTCAGCACCCCGATCAGCTGGGGACCAATCAGCTGAAGCCGGTGCCTCACCTTCGTTTTCAATCTCCATCTTCAGATCACTTGCATCAAAATTGGAGTCCGGCAAACCAGAGTCCAATTTGGCGATAATACGCAAAACGTCATCCACGGAATATTTTGCTTTGTGCATTCGCTTTGGTCTCTCGTCAGATGTCAATGCCATTTTAGAGGGAGGTTGTTTGCTCTTCGCTACTCATGCATGCACACTGAACCGAGGTCAAATCAACGAAGTTAACTTTCCTTCTAACAAAGAGAGTTGAACTAAAGAGTTTACGAATGAATTTTGACAAAAGTCAACATCAGCCCTGAAAGAGTTAAGGTGGATCTTGATGAGATATAAGGACAGCTTAGCTATTAGCTAAACAAACGGGCTTGATGGAATGAAAGCTCTCCTCTTACTTGTTAAATTTCTTATGTTTCTTCAAATGAATCTTGTGACAGATAGGGGGCGCTATCGCTCCCTTGAACCCTTGTCCAAGACGCCAGACACCAGATAAAAGTCCAAAAGTAGACTATATTAATTCTGCACAGTGCACAAAGCACCCTCTCCTCCACAATACTCATCCAATAACTCACAATACACAATAATCCTCCACTCCCAGACGCGTTGCCACCCTTCCACCCAGCTCAGCTCGCCGTCTGGGAGCTCCCACAATCCTTTTATATTCTCTGACCCAGAAGTGTTCTAATCCCTAGTCCATGTGATGTCCTATCACTTCCGGGTCAGATAAAAAGTCCTTTTCTTCACCCTGGAAGCACGTCATTCCCCTTGTCCATGTGACTCAGACGTACTTCTGGTGGCGTAGGGTAAATAACCGTCGTTCCTCCCTGCAGCGTCATCTAGTGGCCCCCACGGTATCCAGCAGGGCTGTGGATAAAGACTCCAATGTCCATGATGCCCTGCTGGTCTTTGGGGCACCTCCATGCTGCAGGAAGGGCTCCACCTGGCGGCTTGGGGGTACTGGCCGGGATGAACAGCCGGCCACACACCACAATCTTTAACTCGAAAAGAAACTTGGAAAAGTTACTAGCATTGTAAAAGCATTTCAAGAGCTGTACATTCTATAAAAATGTTAATCGTTTTATTGTGCCTCAAATGCACCTTAACTTGGGAAAGAAAATGTCCATTTTTCTTAACAAGATATGATTCTTCCATTTCATTCCACATAATATAACACTGCTCTGCGATATTTTATTGTTAAAATCACAGCTTTATGTATGGAAAGTTATGTGCTGGACACTTCAGAATTTTTAACGCTTTATCACACATTGAACATTTTTCAAACTCAGAATGGTGGTCAGAAACTCAGAAGCTCAACTGTAATAAAAAGCAGATGGAAAAATTTTGTCAGCACTCTTTAAGCTCAAGTTCAAGTTCAGTGTGTTTGTTAGGCACTCCGGCTCATTCACACTGGCACTTTGATCAGCTAGAAAGCACACACTGGGAGACATCAACCCAGTGGTTTGTCTGTAGTTGTCACTAATGAGGTCTAACATTATGCCATGGACCATATCAGGTAAACTTAAAGGGGACAAATGCAGGATATACCTACCAGTTGATCAGTCAGCTAGTCACTCATTATCCAACCAGCTGTATCCTAACTACAGGGTCCGGGGGTCTGCTGAAGCCAAACCAGGCCAACACAGGGCGCAAGGCAGGAACAAATACTGGGCACGGCGCCACCCCACCGCAGGGCACACAAACACATCCACATACCAAGCACACACTAGGGACAATTTAGGATCGCCAATGCACCTAACCTGCATGTCTTTGGACTGTGGGAGGAAACCCACGCAGTCACGGGGAGAACATGCAAACTCCACACAGGGAGGACCCAGGGAGCGAAGCCCGGTCTCCTAACTGCGAGGCAGTGGCGCTACGGATCTACTAAGTAGATCACTTTCTTTGAATCTATGGAATACTTTAGGCTATTAATTCAAGTGCCAAAAAAGTACACTGAAGAAGAAAAGCAGCAACCTAAATCAACGTTTTTCAAGCCTGTAAAATTCAATAAAATATTGGTTTATAAAACAGTCACAGAAGGACGCCAATGTTAGGATTTTATTACAGAAAGATTCACAGGAGTGGAAAAACCACAAGCCAGATCAGCCTGTGGCAGGTGGCCAGGGACCTTGCCCCACCGGGACACCTGGATCAGGGAAGGACCGGGAAGGGGGCAATATTTTCCCTGGACGCAAGATGGCAGCCCCCCTGATTTCCATCCAGGGCCACGACTGCAGAGCTGGGAAGCGCAATCCCGTGGGGGTCTGTGGTCCAACCAAGGGGCCGTCTGGATGGTTCCTGAGCCCTATAGGACAGCACTTCCACCACACCAGGAAGTGCTACCACTCCAGGAACTGTGTATGCCCGGAGTGCTTCCAGGTGCAAGGGCCACAGGAAGTGCTGCCAGAAGACCACCATCAGCACCTGGAGAACATCCAAGGAATAATACAAAGGGGCCGCCTCACTCCCTTCGAGGAGCCGGAGTCGGGAGGAGATAGACGGAGCTTGCGAAGGAGGAGTGGAGGAGACTGAAGAGAGAGAGAGGATAAGGACTGAGAAAGAGTGAGTGTGGAGAAGAGTCGTAAAAAGAGTTGAAGAAATAAACACGTGTGTTTTAGACATTGGTGTCATGTCTGTCTGTGGCCGGGCTATCTATTGCAAGCCTTTCACAGAGGCCTGGCTCTACAGAGAAGGCTTCACCACAGGCAGCCTAACCCCAGTTCAAAAGGCAGGCTTCACACTTGGAAATCCCAAAATTTGGAATTAGAATTGTACCCTCCTTAGCGTTACATTTTCGCCGCCAGAAAGACATGTCAAAAACATTGTAAGAATTGTTCGTTGTTTACATTTTCTCAACAATAAATAATGTCATTACATGTAACAGAGACATCATAAATACTGTAGGAAAGGTATGGCTAGTGCCCACTGCTGTACTGATGCAGGTTTAGTACCCATCCTTCTGGTGAAATGTTTTGAAACAGTCGCCAACAAACAGCCTGACGTCACAATCAGGCACACATCAAGTGTGTTTCTCTTGCCCTGTTTTCTTGTGATATTTTTTCTGTTGCTTGAAAATGAAATACGTAGTTGAATGTCAGTGCCCCCCGATCGACTCTCCTCTTGTGTTATTGTAGGCTACTACACTACAAGGCGTAGTGACATTTCCCCAACACGAACAATGACAGTTGTTAAACTGTGAACAGTGATTAGGGGGCTAACATCTTATTTTCCTTCCACATGATTGCAATCATTTTGACATTTTGGCAGACACTAACTTGCACTTGGGGTACACCTTCAATGGACCGAATTCACCAGGCATATCATGGCGATTCGGGCATTTAGTGCCGTATACATCAATTTCACTATTTGTGTCAACATTTCATGACCAATTCACGTTGTCATCACAATCGGTTAACTCAACTTATTCTAAAACTGTATTTAAAGCTTCTTGTTTATACGTCATTGAGTTTTAGTTGAAGGATTCACCCCACGTTTGAATAGTTATGAGTAACCATAGAAATATTCATGATTTTTTTGCAGCATGATGTCATATTACCCACTAGATGGCAGCAGAATACGGTCCTGAGGGTTATTTGGGCTTACTACTGTAAAGCAGATCATTAGCTGCTACCCCAAGGAGGCTAAAAAGCAAAAGTTCAAAACAGCCACAAAATGTCAGTCAGTCACTCATTATTCACCCCGCTATATCCTAACACAGGGTCATGGGCATCTGCTGGAGCCAATCCCAGGCGGCACAGGGCGCAATTTAGGATCGCCAATGCACCTAACCTGCATGTCTTTGGACTGTGGGAGGAAACCCACGCAGACACGGGGAGAACATGCAAACTCCACGCAGGGAGGACCCAGGAAGAGAAACCGGGTCTCCTAACTGCGAGGCAGCAGCACTATCACTGCGCCACCGTGCCACCCATTCACGCAATTTGTAATGGATCTTGATTAATCTGAGCCATGAAGATTTTTAAATCCAAATTCAAGAGAATATTCCTTTTTCTCAACAGTTCATCACAGCTACTGAAGAATCGATTATTTATCAATAATAATTTATTTCCTATTATCTCTGATCAGGCTCCTCTGATCTTGGATCTCAAATCATTACACAGTCATCTTGTAACTGGCACCTTAACCCCTTGTTGTTAGGCAATGTGAACTTTACAGAGTTCATATCCAATCAAATCAATTATTTTTTACAGATTCAGAGGTTTCTGCATGAACACTTTGGGAAAGAAACCCTGAAGGGCTTTTTAAGAGGACAGATTATTTCATATCTCTCTCATAAAAATATACTGGTGACCAAGACGGCATCAGAGATAATAAGCGAGATTTCCAGAAGAGATCACGAATACATCACTTCCCCATATGAGACACTTTACAGGAAAAAGGCTCTACAATCGGAATTTAATCTCTCAACAACAAAAGAAACTGAAAATCTTATCTTTGAATCACAACATCATTATTATGAACTGTTTTGTCTTGGTTGAGTGATATTTTACTCTACTTTCTCCTTTTGTATTATTAATGTATAGCCTTTGTCAGAATGCATCAAATCTCACAAACTTACCACTGTTTATAAGGTAATGTACTCTATAACCTCTCCCTATCTTCCCTTAAACATTTATAACCTCAGGTAATTAGGTGTAGTAAAAGACAAGCAGGAGTTAAGTTACTATTTAAATAATGTATAATTGATAATATTAATAAATAATAACAATATGCAAAGTACCTTTGAATATTGGCAACCATACAACCTGATAAATGGTGATGTGTAGTTTCAGGCGGCACACAGACTTGTTTGTTACTTAAAATGTCTCTAGTTAAATCTTCATTTGAGGTTAGCTTTCTTCAGAACAGGCCGCATGCCTGTCTCAATATGGCTGCCGAGCTGTGCTCTTCATTGTGTTGTCCTTTTCAGTTCATAGTGTGTGAGATGTTCTTCCATCAGTTTAGTGAGAGAGAGAGAGCGTGGTAAAGCAAACAAATTTATAGGTTTTCTGTCCAACCCCTAGAGCCAATAGGGTGTCATAGTACTTAAAAGCTTTTCATAGCAATCCTTCAGACCAATGGGGGATAGAATGCCTTCACACCTGCCTTCCAGACCATATGTTAAGGTAAAGCTTGGCAGTTAGGCAGCCTGGCTTTCCTTTGGGGGCTGACTGGGAGTCCTGCAGAGAAATATTAGCCAAACTTGTTTGAGGCACTTCACCCCAACCCTGTCGCAAAATTACAAAGAGACTCAGTCCTAAAAGAGGGGAAGGGGTTCTAAACCATTGCTGTTATTATCTAGAATGTAACACTAATATTACATTGCTTTGTCTAAGTTACAAATAAAGGCATACAAAACCTTTATCAACTTCTATGTAAAATTTCACATCACAACAATGAACACAGAGGGAAGGCTGATAAGATTTTAGCTCAACAAATCCACAAGGAATAATCCTCAAAGTTGAAGCTGCCATTTCATCATCAGCTTCTTCTTAAATAGCAGTGGGGGCCTCAGGTGCAGCATTAGGTGGCCCCACCCCTTTGGGCACAACAGACAAGACACAAGAAACAAGACAACAAAAACAAACCTTCCTAAATGCAAAATTATCAATAAAAAAAATGTTCAAAACATACAACATTCCTCCATTATCCAACCTACTATATCCTAACTATAGGGTCACAGGGGTCTGCTGGAGCCAATCCCAGCCAACACAGGGCACAAGGCAGGAAAGAAACCCTGGGCAGGGTGCCAGCCCACCACAGGGCGCACAGAAAAGAACACACACACCAAGCACAATTTAGGATCGACAATACACCTATCCTACATGTCTTTGGACTGCGGGAGGAAACCCACGCAGACCATGCCAACTCATTATCTATCTATCTATCTATCTATCTATCTATCTATCTATCTATCTATCTATCTCATATACTGCATTTCATATCTATCTATCTATCTATCTATCTATCTATCTATTATATAGTACCTTTCATTACTATATATATATATATAAAGGCACTATCTATCTATCTATCTATCTATCTATCTATCTATCTATCTATCTATCTATCTATCTATCTATCTATCTATCTATCTATCTATTAGTATACAGTGCCTTTCATTATCTATCTCTCTATCTGTCTATCGTATAGTGCCTTTCATATATATACTGTACATGATATCACTTAAACATACACAATGATTGCTGAACTTCTAAAAATGAACATTTAACAAAATGTATTGAATGACTTGGCATATTCTGGACACATGAGGAAGATGTATTTGTCCCACCCCAACATGCAACATAAAACAGTAAAAAAATCAAAATCACAAATATTAGAACATTATATTTAAGAGATAATAAACACACGCCCTGGCTGAACTAAGTCAACCTAGACATTTGCAAAACAACATACAGTTTGGTGCATTTTAGCCCAACACCTTGAAGGGAAGAGTGCAGTAAAACCTCATATAATCATTTTTTAAATCTACAAACTGACTTGAAATGCAGGAATAATTATTGTGTTTATGACTTTTGTCAGTTTATTTTTATTTTACTGCATGTACATTACCGGTCAAAAATTTTAGAACACCTCAATTTTTCCAGATTTTCTTTAAATGTAATCAGTTGAAATGCAATGAATGACCGAAAATGGTGAAAAGGTAAGCATGTAAACTGCCAGAGGTTTAACTGAACAAAAGGAAATTTCCGAATATAACAAATGGGCCTTCTTCATGGAAGAACTGATATTTTACCACATATGTTCTGCAGCAGTTAAAGTAATTTAAGCCTTGCCTGTGAAAGCAAAATTTTTGCACCGGTGTCCCAACTTTTGTTGATTACTTAAAAGCCTTAAAGCAAAGTTTGAACAGACTGTGTTAAAACTACGCCCACTGAAGTACTACTTGGACAATATTCCAGTAATAAAGGCAAATTAACAAATGAAATGAGACATAACATTACTACTCTTAGAAGTGTAGACCTATTATTATTTAGAGAAACTGCAAAAAAAATTGAAATGTCGGTGAGTACAGTGATGTCTTCCATAATTCACAGGCAGTTGGTAAACTGGAAGAATCTCTGTTAGGACCCAAAGTCACAACCCAATCAGAAGTCAAGTTTCTGAGGGTCACCAGCTTGCATAATAGGCACCTCACAGCACAATCGCTTCAAGGACAGCTTAACAGTGCAGGTCGAAAAAAGCAAGTCTCCATTTCTACTGCGAAGAGGAGACTTTGTGCTGCAGGTCTGACACGGTGAGTAGCCGTAAGAAAGCCATTCCTTAAAGGACAAAACAGGGCCTTGAAATACCAGCTGTGGACTGGGCAAAGTCTCCTCTTCAAAGCAGAGCTGAAACTTGTGGATATATAAGGTGGAGAGCAGTTCCTGGAGATGACTGACTGGTGTCCCTGCCTCTTGGAGGAGCACCCGCAAAACACATGGAACATAACACAAAGACAATGCAGCAGATGATGAACAAAAGTAACATTAACATAAATAAGGCTTGAAACAAAGAACAAAAAGGACAAATAAGATGGTTTGAATCCCAGCCAGGGGAGGAACATTGGCTGAAATATCACACCAAATGGCACATAAGAGAGACATAGCAGAACACATGGATACACAGACACACAAACCATCTGAGTTTGTAGTCCAATTTTGCTTCAGTGAGAAGCGGTTTCGGGTGACATTACTTATGTTGTTGTCACCTTCGTTTTCTTCTTACTCATGTGAACCCTGCTCCTCTACAACTTCCTGTTAACAGCATTCATGATCTGATGACCACTCTGCACTGCATTTCTCTGTGACTTGTAGTCAGGTATCAACAGTGGCTCCGTCAAGGGCTTGCTGTGCTGATGAGCACACAGCATTTCTTTTCTTATCTCTTATCTCTCTACACTTGTAAATGCCTTCTGTCACACACGTGCGCCTGGGAGCCGGCCACAGGGACCAAAAGAAGGAAAATCCATGCCCAGCCAGGGGGTGGTGGGGTGCATTCAACACTCTTATTTTGTCCCCTCAGACCAGACACGGGAAATCCCACCTGAATATGAACACATCACTTCCTCATCAGGTCCGAGGACTACATCACTTCCTGTCCTGGCCCCGAGGACTACATCACTTCCTGTCCCGGCCCCAAGGACTACATCACTTCCTGTCCCGGCCCCGAGGACTACATCACTTCCTGTCCCGGCCCCGAGGACTACATCACTTCCACAAACCTCCCTATAAAACCCCACTCCCTTGCTCTGTTAAGCAGTTCTGTTTTGGACTCAGTATTGTGAACATCTCTGTGATATTCGAAAACCTTTTGCAGCCAGAAATATTATACGAGTGGCTGCCCCAAATTTTTTTGGAGTGGGTCGAGTCTGTTTTGTTTCACTACATACAAGTAACAAGATAGAATTGAATTTATACAGATTCAAAGAAATCTTGAGAAAAGTACATTTTCTTCAAGTGCTGTTTATAAACACAGTACCTTGTGACAGATAGGGGGTGCTATTGCTCCCTTGAACCCCTGTCCACGACTCCAGACACCAGGTAAAAGTCCAATATTTGACTTTATTAAATCGCCACAGTGCACAAAGCACCCTCTCCTCTACTATTCTCATATAAATCACAATAATCAAACACAATAAACCAATCCTCCAACTCCCAGACGCGCTGCCACCCTTCCACCCAGCTCAGCTCGCTGTCTGGTGTGAAGGATGGCCGGCCATTTATCCCGGCCAATACCCCCAAGCCGCCAGGTGGAGCCCTCCTTGCAGCGTGGTGGTCCCCAGAAGACCAGCAGGGCATCATGGACATTGGAGTTTTTATGCAAAGCCCTGCTGGATGCCGTGGGGGCCACAGGAGGGAGCTGCAGGGAGGACTGAGGGCTTCTTCATGCCCTGTGACCCGGAGGTACGTCACAGGAAGTGCGACGGACTTCCGGGTTGAAGAAAGGGACTATTTACCCTGACCCGGAAGGAATAAGGACTTGTGGACTATTGGGCAGAAACACTTCCGGGTCAGGAGGTATAAAAGGACTATGGGAACTCACAGACAATGAGCTGAGCTGGGTGGAAGGGTGGCAACGCGTCTGGGAGCTGGAGGATTGTTTATTATTGAGTATTTTTGAGTTTAATGAGAATTGTGGTGGAGAGTGTGCTTTGTGCACTGTGGCAAGAAAATAAAGTCAATTTGAGGACTTTTACCTGGTGTCTGGAGTCGTGGACAGGGGTTCAAGGGAGCGAGAGCGCCCTATCGTTCACACTGGGCGCTCTCACAGTCCTTTTATATATCCTGACCCGGAAGTGTTCCAATCCCCAGTCCATGTGACTCTCAATCACTTCCGGGTCAGGTACAAGTCCTTTTCTTCTCACCCAGGAAGCACATCGCTCTTCCTCTGACACACTTCCGGGTTATAGGGCACAAGGGAATCTTCGGTCCTCCCTGCAGCTCCCTCTTATGGCCCCTGTGGTATCCAGCAGGGCTGAGGATAAAAACTACACAGTCCATGACTCCCTGCTGGTCTTCGGGGTACTTCCATACTGCAGGAAGAGCTCCATCTGGCGGCCTGGGGGTATAGGCCGGGATGACAAGCTGGCCAAAGATCACAACCTGAAATACGCATGTAAAAATACTGACACTTTACTGCATTCAGGGTCATTAGTGACCCTATACATTTTAGACAAATAAATGATCATAATAAAATAATTTTTATCTGTTTTGGCAAATATGTGGTAGTAAATGGTTACAGATTAAATGAATGAGGCATATCTGGGGAACTGCATCCACACTGTCTCACAGGACACCGTGAGAGCTGCAAACATGACATCATGGGTTGCCATCGACCCAAGGAATATATACAAGGGTTATTGACATTAATAACATTTCATTAGATTTTTCCACTAATAGCATTTGCTTTCATCAATGTAAAAAAAAAAAAAAAATTAAACAGATTTAAATTTGTTCACGTTTTATTGGATTGCAGCTGCTACAGGGGGATAACACTGCTCTCAGTACCGGGTAAGGTCCTTGCTAGTGTCATTCTCAATAGGATCCGTGATGATCTGCTCACCTACCAGCAACCGGAACAGTCTGGTTTTACGCCTAAGAAGTCTACCATCGACCACATTCTGGCACTGAGGGGTTCTCATGGAGTGCAAACGCGAATATTGGCAGAGTTTCTTTGTAGCCTTTGTCGATTTTCGTAAAGCGTTCGACTCAGTTGATCGACCTGCCCTTTGGGACATCCTAAAGGTTTGCGGGATTCCCTCGAGGTTGCTGGATATCATGGCCGGCCTGTACACTGGTACTGTGAGTGCTGTGCAGAGTGGAGGAAGAACCGCTGTGTTTTTCCCAGCTGATTCTGGGGTTCGTCATTGGTCTGTTTTTGCTCCTACTCTGTTTAATGCATGTATGGACTGGGTGTTGGGCAAAGTCGTGGGGTATCTGTTGGTGAAGAAAGATTCATGGATCTTGACTTTTCTGATAATGCTGTGATCTTCGCGGAGTCAATGGAGGGCACTCGAGAGAGAGAGTGAGGAGTCTGAGTGTCTGGGCTTGCAAGTGTCCTGATAAAAAACCAAAGAGCCAGGACTTTAATGACCTCTTGGGTATAGCCATCAGCAGTGTGTCTGTCTGCGGAGGGAGTGTCAGTCTTGTCGAGAGGTTTACTTACCTTGGCAGTGACATTCATGTCTCTGGTGACTCTTCTTTGAAGTCAGTAGACGGATTGGGAGAGCATGGGGGGTCATCAGGTTACTGGAAAGGGGAGTGTGGCGCTCCCGATATCTATGCAAAAGGACGAAGGTCCAAGTCTTTAGAGTCCTGGTGCTTTCTGTCTTGCTACAGTATATGGTTGTGAGACATGGACACTATCCAGTGACCTGAGACAAAGACTGGACTCCTTCGGTACTGTGTCTCTGCGGAGAATCCTTGGGTACCGTTGGTTTGACTTTGTGTTGTTCATGGAGTCCCGAATGAGGCACATTACCTGCATTGTGAGGGAGCGTCAGTTACAGCACTACGGCCATGTGGCGCGTTTCCCCGAGGGTGATCCAGCTCCTAAGATCCTCATTGTTGGGGACCCGAGTGGCTGGACCACGCCAAGGGGTTGCCCACGTAACACTTGGCTGCGGCAGATAGAGGGTCAATTCCGGAGGGTGGGACTGGACTGGGACTGTATGTCTGGGGTGTTGCAAACTGGGTTCCCAAGTTGTGTCGTCGTGTAGGGGTGTGACAACGCAATGTACCATTGCATGCCCCCCGACTTGGCCATACTTGACTTATTGTTTATAGAACTTTACTATTTTACCAAAGGCTCTACAACTTGAAGTATTTGCATTTAATGACTCAAAATTCTAGCATTTGTTTTCATCAATGTAAAGATTTTAATGCATACAGAACTGCAATTTATTTAAGAAAATTTTATTGAGTTACATTTTATACTGCATTGGGTATCAAAAATGATATCTAATGTCAATACTTTTAAAGTATCATATGGAAGTTTAAAATTTTGGTGTCTTAACAACCCCAACATCACATTGTTACCATATGTGAAAGATGTTGTTAAATGAATTCACCTTTTTTGTGTCTTCTTTCTTTATTTTGACTTATGTTTCATGTGTTCATGTAATGTTTGTTAATTGATTTTATTTGGTATCCATGTACTTTGTATTGTATTCTGATGTTGCTTGTATTTTGTGAGTGAAACTCCTCGAGGTGGGACCACTCACATCGTGAAGGAACTGTCTTAAGCCTATACATTCAGGCTGGGAAGCCAGTCGCTTATCGTTTCAACGATCGTTATTGGACTTTGTTAGTATTACTTATTTTTGATTATTCCTGTTTCTGGATTCCTTGCTTGCTGTTTGATTTACTGGTTACTTGGTAACAATTTGGACTTGTTTTTTAAATTAATATCTTTATTTATAAAGATATAGGCAGAATGATGGCTCAGTGGTAGTGCTGCTGCCTCACAGTAAAGAGACCAGGGTTCACCTTCCAGGTCCCCCCTGTGTGAAGTTTGCATATTCTCCTCACGTCTGGATGGGTTTCCTCAGGGTGCTCCTCCAGTTTCCTTCCAGTATCCAAAGATATGTAGGTTAGGTGAAGTGGGAATTCTAAAATTGGCCTTAGTGTGTGTGTGGTTTATGTGTGTGTGTGTGTTCACCCTGCAATTGACTGACACACTGTCCTGGTTTTGTTTCTGCCTTGTGCCCTAAGATAGCTAACCCTAACCCTAGGTTTCATCCCCACCAACGACCCCAGTCTGGATTAAACAGGTTGGAAAATGACATGACATTTATTAAAATTCTTAGTTTGGATTATCTTAATTTTTTTTTTTACAGTTTCACTCCCTTGTGAAACGCTTTTGAGATCTCCTCTCCTCCTCCAGTTGAAGCCTGCAGGAAGTAGTAGAGGGCTTGATGGTTTGTGGTTCTTAAGGACAGGCCAGTGAAGATCTTGGGCTGCTTCTCAGGTACTTTTTGGAGGCCTCAGCTCCTTCTCATTATGGTCCAGACTCCTGTTCATGCTCTTTGATAGATTTGTGTCTGAGACCGTGCGCACAGGAGGGCTTGATAATGGATGAATCACCAACAAATGAATTTTAACTATTTCTACAAACTCTTCTGTGAGACATTTCTCATAAGACAAATATGATACCATAATGGATCATCTCTCTGATCTAACAGCCGAGGCCATTGAGCTCATGGAAGCCACAAATGTGTTCATATAACAACAGTGACTTTAGCAAATAAGACTGCAAAGCGAATCATTTTGATGGTGGCCCTATCTGGAACAGCATGTTTATAATAAAACTTTTAATACTTTAATCCTGGATCTTTATTTGGCAAGCCCTGAATTCATGCTGGGTGCTCTTTTACTGCACCAGAAACGATTAGATGCTATCATGTGCATGAAATGCTAAGGCAGTGGAGTTTAAAGACATTCCCACATTTTACAACTAATATTTTCTAATGCATTTTGGCTCAGATAACGATATAAAAATCTTTAAATTACTTGCTACTTATTACAAAAAATGCGGTTTCTATTAACAATAATTTAGTACTTGCAGAAACTCCCTCCTCAATAATTCCATGAAATCTTCTAATAATTAAGGGGGTTTTCAGTAATCCATCTCTACTCTGTATTTGTTCAGATTATTTTGTCAGGGCTGTGCAGCTGAGCTCTGAAAATCTGTTAGGTTTGAGGCATTTTAAATAGAAATGTCTTGAGTATTTCATGTCAGAATCCATCATGTCTACAAAGAAAGACAGACAGACAGACAGACAGACAGACAGATAGATAGATAGATAGATAGATAGATAGATAGATAGATAGATAGATAGATAGATAGATAGATAGATAGATAGAAAAGGCACTATATAATAGAGAGATAGATAGATAGATAGATAGATAGATAGATAGATAGATAGAGAGATAGATAGATAGATAGAGAGATAGATAGATAGATAGATAGATAGATAGATACAGTAGATAGATAGATAGATAGATAGAAAGGCACTATATAATAGATAGATAGATAGATAGAAAAGGCATTATATAATAGATAGATAGATAGAAAAGGCATTATATAATAGATAGATAGAAAAGGCACTATATAATAGATAGATAGATAGAAAAGGCACTATATAATAGATAGATAGATAGATAGAAAAGGCACTAAATGATAGATAGATAGATAGATAGATGATAGATAGATAGAAAAGACATTATATAATAGAAAGATAGATAGATAGAAAAGGCACTACATAATAGATAGATAGATAATAGAAAAGGCACTATATGATTGATAGATAGAAAAGGCACTATATAATAAATAGATAGACTATGGTATGAACTACATTTTTGGAGTCTAAAGTTTGTCCAAATACTTGAGCCTGCCTTCTAAATCATCTTGTTAGTTCGATGGGCCTCTCATGAACTGATGTTACCAGCCCAGCACACCACAGTGTACAAAATCACACTGGCAATCAAAGATTTGTGGAAGATGTGAAGGATGTCACTACTCACATTAAAGGAGTACAGTCTACTAAAAATAAAGAAGAGCCTGCTCTGCCCTTTCTTATATAGTTCCTCTGTGTTATTAGACCAGTCCAATCTGTCATTAATGTGAACCCCAAGAACTTGTGGGAGCGGACCACCTCTACATCTGCTCTGTGAATAGTGACTGGAGTTTCTTTGATGTGGTGAAAGTCAATACGTACTGTAGTTCCTTGATTTTGCTGATGTTCAGCAGCATACAATTCACAAAGTTCTCCCCCTGACCCCTCTCCTCTATCTCATCTCCTTTATCAATGCACCTCATAAGTGCAGAATCATCTGAGAATTTCTGCAGGTGACAAGACCTGCTGTTATATTTGTAGTCTGGTTCTCCAGAGTTGCTCACATCCATATCAGAGACACACTGGGTGCAGGTAGGACACAAGACATGACTGACACATTACAATTATTTAGCTATGCAGATGACAGTGAGCATAGGCAGTGTAAATGTCAGGGTCCTACAGGAAGTCAGAGGTGGGCACTGGCCCACAGTCCTTTGTCACATACATGTGCATGAGAGGCAGCTTAAGGGCCTGAATGAGTGTAATTCCATGACAGACCAGGAGGTGGTGGGGTGTACTGACCCTTTCTCTTCTTTCCACTGCAGACCGATTACGGAAAATTCTGCCTGGGTCCAATGACCTCACTTCCAGCTCCATCCCTGATGACCTGACTTCCACTGCTCTCCCTTAAAGCCGCCATCTTTGCCTCCTTAAGTCAGGTCTGTTTTGGACTTGTATCTGTACACAATGTATTCCCCAATTTAACTCTTTTGCATCCAGGAAAAATTATATGGGTGGCTGCCTTAAACCTTTTTTCGACTCTATTGTCTCATCTTTGACACCTTCTACATTATCATGTCAGTCATTAGGCCACTTTGCATTGGTATGAGAAAAAAAGGAAACCAAAAGAAAAAAGACAAACTGGATGTAGAAACAGCACATTACTTTTGGCAATGCCTACTTTTTCCTGGCAGTGGCATCATCCTGGAATGCTGTCACAGTTAAAATTCTTGCTATTTTCTCTAAAACACGTGGAAAAATGAAAGAAGCTGAAAACAGCTTAGGCCACATGAGGTCCATGAAGGCTTTGTGGATATGATAAATGATTATAAATTTACACCGAATGCACTGAGTGGTGATCCATGCAAAAGAGCAGGGCGTAAAGCCTTCACCGGTACAACATTTAACGAATGTGAGGTTGGAATGTATCGGCACAGTAACTAATTACTTCAGCATGGAAGGCGGTAATATTTCTTCATTAGGGAGGAAATTCTTTTTTTCATTCAGATGATTTTAAGAATGTCTTTGTTCCTGTATTCCATTTCTCGCTTTTTCCTAACTTGAATGTAAGCATGGAAAAATGACATTCTGTTTTCTTTCAACCGTATTGCCAAATTTTGATTTCTGTGCTGTCCATGTTTATTTTAATTTAATATGAAAAACAAACCGCAACAATCTGAATCCAAACGAGGACTCTTAAGTGCTGTGTTCTTTGACCATTATTGAATGAACATTACAGAAGAATGTTAAATGCATTGTGTCATTTGTTTATTTCTGTCTTTATTTATGCATTTATACATTTCCAGCCAGACAATTCTACTTGTCTATCTATGTGTGCTGTTTATTTGTGTACATGCATGCTTCTTGACCATAAATTGGATAAGCATGTTCAGATAATAGAATGGTAAAATATGTAATTGTGGATATTTCTTATGTTATGCTACAACCAGTTTTATTGTTTACTTGCAGTTTACAAAAAGTCTAATTACCATCAAATCATGCAATGAAAATTGCAGAAATGTGCTTATAAATCCGGAAAGAAAATTAAGAGTCACTAACCTTAAATCCTGATTTGAATATTTCATATTAAATGGATGGAATGTCTGAGAAAATGGCAACTGGAGACAAAGCTTCACAGCAGTAGATGTGATAGTATTGTATCTATCTATCTATCTATCTGTTATATAGTGCCTTTCCTATCTATCTATCTATCTATCTATCTATTATATAGTGCCTTTCCTATCTATCTATCTATCTATCTATCTATCTATCTATCTATCTATCTATCTATCTATCATATAGTGGCTTTTCTGTCAATCTAAGATAGATTGATAGGAAGAAAGGTACTGTATGATAGATAGATAGATAGATAGATAGATAGATAGATAGATAGATAGATAGATAGATAGATAGATAGATAGATAGGAAAGGCACTATATGATATAGATAGATAGATAGATAGATAGATAGATAGATAGATAGATAGATAGATAGATAGATAGATAGATAGATAGATAGGAAAGGCACTATATAATAGATAGATAGATAGATAGATAGATAGGAAAGGCACTATATAATAGATAGATAGATAGATAGATAGATAGATAGATAGATAGATAGATAGATAGATAGATAGATAGATAGATAGATACTTTATTAAACCCAAGCGGAAATTTACATACTCCAGCAGCAGCATACTGATAACAATATTAAATTAAAGAGTAATAAAAATGCAGCTATAACAGACAATAATTTTGTATAATGTTAACGTTTACCCCCCGGGTGGAACTGAAGAGTCGCATAGTGTGGGGTCTCCTCAGTCTGTTAGTGGAGCAGGATGGTGACAGCAGTCTGTCGGTGAAGCTGCTCTGAAGCTCCTCTGTCTGGAGATGATCCTGTTCAGTGGATGCAGTGGATTCTCCATGATTGTCAGGAGTCTGCTCAGCGCCCGTCGCTCTGCCACGGATGTCAAACTGCACAGCTCCGAGCCTGCCTTCCTCACCAGTTTGTCCAAGCGTGAGGCGTCCCTCTTCTTTATGCTGCCTCCCCAGCACACCACCGCATAGAAGAGGGCACTCGCCACCAGTGGCGTAGCGTGGGTGTCAGCCGCCCGGGGCGGAGGAACATTTTGGCCGTCCCCATATTTAGCTATTTCAATTTAAAAGACTAAAATATACAGCAATTTTTGCCACCCCCTAAAAGTGCCGCCCCCACTACGCTACACCACTGCTCGCCACTGAAGAGGGCACTCGCCACTCTATCATCATATCTATCATACAGTGCCTTTTCTATCTATCTATCTATCTATCAATCTATCTTTCTATCTATCTATCTATCTATCAATCTATCTATCTACATCACTACCGGTGTTCACCTGCCTGGGCCTACAGTACCCCTTCCTGCTACCAGTCCTTTTTCTTCCAGAAGCTCCACCATGTTGAAGTAGTCTGTTTTGGAGACTCCCGTCAACGATGTTTATTTTTCTTTTACCGCATTTATAACCTGTATTTTCTTTCTATTATATTGGGTTTGCCTACAGGTGCCCCAATTCTTCATGATTTTCTGTGTTTTTCTTTACACCATCCATCCATTTAAAGAGCTTCTGTGAAAAGCCAAATTTTTCCTTGCAGACAAATACTATTCTAAAAAAAAATAAATAAATAAACCTCTATCTGTTTCATTAAATGCTGGTGAATTAAGTTGCATGAAATCTTCACAGTGGTGCAAGTACCTGTGTGGCAAAAGGGCAAAATGACTGCGCTCAAGTGGAAGAACAACAAAGACATTAGCAACATAGACACTGTTCACAATGCAGCAACTGTTCACGTCAGGAGAAATGTGGTAGCCTACAATAACACAAGAGGTGAATCGTTCATACAGATCAGGCACAAACATTCTAACTTCTTGTAAACATGCAACAGAAAAAATATTATGAGAAAAGTGCACAAAGAAACACTCCTACTGTCTTAATTGCAGTGTCTGGCTGTGCAGTGGTGACAGTTTCAAAACATGTACTAAATCTGCATCAGTGCAGCAGTGGACACTACATATACCTTTCCTACTGTATTTATGTTGATGCTTTGGTTTGCACCAACGCCTATGGCAATGAAGTGTTTCGAGAAGCTATTCAAGAATCTCGCATGCTTTTCACTGCCCAATAAGCTAGATCTGCTACAGTTCACAAATCATTCCAGTCGATCCACACATTAGAACATTCTAGACGAGAACAGGCCATTCAGCCCAACAAAGCTCGCCAGTCCTATCCACTTCTAAGAAAACATCAAGTCGAATTTTGAAAGTCCCTAACGTCTTACTGTCTACCACGCTACTTGATCACTTACTCCAAGTGTCTATCGTTCTTTGTGTAAAGAGAAACACCCTAATGTTTGTGGGAAATTTACCTTTAACAAGTTTCAAACAGTGTCCCCGTGTTCTTGATGAACTCATTTTAAGTAACAATCTTGATCTGCTGGACTAATTCTCTTCATAATTTTAAACACTTCAATTATGTCACCTCTTAATCATCTTTTGCTTAAACTATAAAGGCTCAACTCTTTTGGTCTTTCCTCAAAACCCCTGTAACCCTGGACTCAGCCTAGTCGCTCTTCTCTGGACCTTTTCTAGTGCTGCTATATCCTGCTATGTCCTTTTTGTAGCCTGGAGACCAAAATCCAGATGAGGCCTCACACATGATGCCATACCTTTGATCCTACATACAGTGGTGGCCCACCTGCACAACAAGAGAGGAAATTATGCGTGAATGCTATTCCTAAACTATATTTTTACATTTAACACAATAATGCCCTCTAAGCCCCCAGTTAAAGCCAATGCTGATTGTTGAGCCTAAGATACAGCAGGAACAATGTGGATTCCATCCTGGCTGTGGAACAGTAGACCTGCACTTCAACCTGGTGTATATACTGTAAATGTAAAGAATTATCATTATTATTATTAACAGGACGGCTTTTGCACGGTATTCGTTTGCTATATAAAGGCAGTAGTTGAAACTGAGAAGATGAACCCTCATTTCAATCAAAGTCAGAGGGTAAACTGAAAGTTTACAGAGCAGAAATTTGAGAGAGAGATGTGCACATTTGTTTGATTCTTTTATTCAAATCGCGGATACGAATGAATCATTGCACCGGCATTTAAGGGAATGCACTGAGCACCATCCACAGCCATGTTCCGTCCTGCAGTGTGCTCTGATCACATAGTGACGCCTTCTTATGGCAATCCCGTGATTTATAGCAGGGAGACCGAAAGGGGTGTCAGCAGCCCTCACTGGGTGTCTTCTTGGCACAATGGAGGGAATGGAAGAGGATATGATAAGTGTGTGCGCCACCTCTCATCCTGGAGTGGTATTGCGTATCTCAGACGAGCACTGAGGTTGATCCTCTGCCACACATAAGTGATACCGTGACCATCTTGGCAAAGAACCAGACTTATGAAATAATGTATTCTGGACAGATGAAGCAAAGATAGAGTTCTTTGACCACACTACCAGAAAACATACGGGGGCAAAATCCAAAGACAGCATTTGACCAGAAGAACATGACACCGACTGTAAAGCACGATGGTGGAAATGTTCAGGTCTAATTCGAATTCTTTATTGTACCAGTGGGTGCTTGAGGATAATGTGAGACCATCTGTCAGAACATTGAAGCTCAGTCAAAAGTGGACCTTGCAACATGATAAATACCCTAAATATACCAGTAAATCCACCAAGGGGATGTCTGAAAAAGGATGACCAAGTCAAAGCCTGGCTCTGAATCCCATCAAAGATGTTCTGAGGGGGAAAGGGGATTTGAAATGGGCTGTGCACACAAGACAGCCCTCAAACATAACCACAGCTGAAAGAACTGTGTGTGGAGGAGTCGATATCAGAGACTGCTAGACGTTCACTGGAGACCCTGATTTGAGGGGCAATATTATTAGAGCCAAGGGTGGAGCGACTGTGTCAGATTTGCTTCATATTTGTTGAACAAATTATTGCACAGTCATATTTCCACGTCTACCTAAATATGCTGTCTAAATAAAGATCAAATCTCAATGTGTCCACTGTATCGGGTTGAACGGAGAGACAGGGCAGAGTCAAATGTTTGGGGTGCCAACCGGGCAAAACCCTATTTAACTGGAACAAATAAAAAAATAATCCAGAAAAATCAATGAAAAATAAGTGCCTTAGTGTGCCGTTTGAGAGTAACAGAACGACTGGGCAGTGAGCTCGGGCTTTGATCTGCACAGTTGTAAGGGCAGCACTAAAATGAGACGCTGCCTTCTGGGAGTGTTCTGCTTTTATGCCAAGTGGACTAGAAGAGGGAGTTTTTTCGTCGTGTAGTGGGTGCAGCAATGTGCATGCACTGGTACAGTGCGTTGCCACACCCACTACACGATGAAACAACTCGAGATCCCGGTTGGCAACCCGCAGGCAGACACACGGTCCAGTCCCACCTTCCGGAAATGACCCTCTATCTGACACAGACAGGTGTTAAGTGGGCGACCCCTCGGCCTGGTTCAGCCACTCGGGTCCCCAACAATGAGGATCTTACAAGCTGGATAACCCTCTGGGAAACGCGCCACATGACCGTAGTGCCGTAACTGACGCTCCCTCACAATGCAGGTAATGTGCCTCATTCGGGACTCCATGAACAACTGCTCATTCGACACAAAGTCAAACCAACGGTACACAAGGATTTTCCGGAGACACAGTACCAAAGGAGTCCAGTCTTCATCTCAGGTCACTGGATAGCGTCCATGTCTCGCAACCATATAGCAAGACAGGAAGCACCAGGACTCTAAAGATTTGGACCTTTCGAGTGACCTCATGACCCTCCATGCTCTCGCAACCCGTCTACTGACTTCATAGTAAGAGTCACCAGAGACATGAATGTCACTGCCGAGGTAAGCAATCCTCTCGACGAGGTCGACACTCTCTCCGCAGACAGACACACTGCTGATGGCCGTGCCCAAGAGGTCATTAAAGGCCTGGCTCTTTGGTTTTTATCAGGACACTCGCAGGCCCAGACACTCAGACTCCTCGCTCAGTTTCTCGAGCGCCCCGATCAGAGACTCCATTGACTCCACGAAGATCACAGCTAAGTCAAGATCCGTGAATCTTGACAGCCGTACATTAGTAAAGAAAACTCATTTTACTGGGTGCACTTTCATTTTCACATGGCTGTAAGGAGAATTCAAGATGTTACCCCTAAACAAAGCATGAAGGTTCACCGAGATCTTCACCTACTCACGGCTGCTTTAACGATCTGTTCAGAGAACTGAAGAGTTAAGCAGTTACTGACACAAGGATAGGCAAGTACAGGAACTGGACCTGAACCAGAGGCCTTGTGACCCCTGGCAATCCAACCCGACTGAAGAACGAGAGCCAGTCTCTGTCAACTGATTAGATAGAGACGCTATTGTATTCAGTGCTTCACGGCTCGCAGTTTTCCAACCACAACTTTTTTTTTTTCTTTTAAGTAATTTTGATAATTTGAAAGAGTACAGATTATAGAGCCCACATGTTCCAAAGATTCACTATTACATGGCCATTGGGGCATTTCTGCATAAATTTTACTTGATTTTCATCTCCTCGTTCTTTCTGTTTTCCCTTAGCAGTAAGAACAGTTCATCTTTAAGAAAACACCAAAAAAAAAAAAAAACATAAAATATTAATAACTGAAAACAGACCTACAGCTGTTTTCTACAGTAACTCATACTTGGGTGTTGAGGTTAGCAGATTAGACTCCTTTTTTTCTCTGTCAAACTATTTGGAAACGTGACAAAATGAACCCTCTTTCTAGACCTGTGGTCTCTGAGGTGTCAAACTGACATTTGCTGATGGATGTTACTGTAAAAATATCGTATATATTACCAACCCATACACACTGGCTTCCATATAAAAGTCAGGATAAAATCAAAAAACTTAAAGCCATACAGTTACACACCAAATTGTACCAGTTTGTATGTGATGAATAACCTTAGCCAGGATGCATCCCCCTTCAGGACAGTTTAGTTTTTCTATACGCCCTCACCTGCTTTTTGCATGACAGTATAGATTCTCCCGGCGGTGCCCTGTTGAATATGATTAACTGTGCCCTGTTAATCCTCAATATTAGAAATAAACATACAGAAACAACATGTCCCAAGAGCCAGCTTCTGTAGCCGAGGATCGGACCGCTAAGGTCCCCACCTTAGGCCACCACCCAACTCACACTGCAACCAACCTCCTTGGACCCTCCTACAGGTGGTGAAAAAGGAGCTGAGCCGTAAGGCAAAGCTCTCAATTTACCGGTCTATCTACGTTCCTACCCTCACCTATGGTCATGAGCTATGGGTTGTGACCGAAAGAACGAGATCGCGAATACAAGGGGCTGAAATAAGTTTCCTCCGCAGGGTGTCTGGGCTTTCCCTTAAAGATAGGGTGAGAAGCTCAGTCATCCGGGAGGAGCTCAGAGTAGAGCCGCTGCTCCTCCGCATCGAGAGGAGTCAGATGAGGCGGCTCGGGCATCTGATCAGGATGCCTCCTGGACGCCTCCCAGGCGAGGTGTTCTGGGCACGTCCAACCGGGAGGAAGACCCAGGACACGCTGGAGGGACTACAGTATGTCTCCCAGCTGGCCTGGGAACGACTCGGGATTCCCCCGGAAGAGCTAGTAGAAGTGGCCGTGAAGAGGGAAGTCTGGGCATCCCTGGTCAAGCTGCTGCCCCAGCGACCCGACCTCGGATAAGCGGAAGAAGATGGATGGAAGGATGGAAACGGCACGTATCTGAAAACAGCACATGAAACGGGCAGCGACAAAAACATGAAGCGTCTTTGGAAGGATTTGGGCAGCGTTGTGGGTGTCTCTCTTCAAAGGGCCCAAGGGGTGTTGTATCAACTGCTGCCTGCCCGTTTCTTTTGGAGTCGCTTAATTGTTGTCGTTGGTTTAGAAGCGGCCAGACAGAAAAGTGCGGTAAAGTTTTAAAAAACGCACTTTTTTGCGGCTCTGTTGCAGGCCGCGGTGGTGCGTTTAAGCACTTTGAGCTTCATTATTTATATGAAAATGTGCTATAAAAAAAAATGTTGTTGTTGTTGTTGTTGTTTACACCGGGCATAGGAAGCACGACGCTGATGTCAGCAGGTGTATGTGAGCGTGAAGCAGCACCGCCCAGTGAACATGGGAGAGCCCGCGCGTGCGCTATTATGGCAGGCAGTTTTAACATTCAATCAGTCTCCTTTGATATCAGTATTTACAACGCGGATATCGTCATTTTCAAATTTGATATCACGCTTTTAAAAATTGATATTGAGCTTTTGAAATCTGATATCAAGTTTTTAAAATTTGGTAGCAAGGTTTTGACATTTGATATCCAGTTTTTTAAATTTTAAATCAAGTTTTTGAAATTTGATATTGTGCTTTTGAAACTTAATTTCAAAAAAGAGAGCCTAAATGGTAATACATTATGGTAGGCAGTTTTAACATTTAATCCATCTTCCCTTTTATGATATTTGATATCAGGCTTAAAAAATTTGATATCACACTTCTGAAATTTGTTATCAAGGTTTTTAGATTTGTTATCGGTCAGTCAGTCAGTCATTCATTGTCCAACCTGCTATATCTTAACACAGGGTCACGGGGGTCTGCTGGAGCCAATCTCAGCCAAACCAAGGCAGGAACAGGGCAGGGCGCCAGCCCACCGCAGGACACACACACACACCAAACACACACTAGGGACAATTTAGAATTGCCAAGTTTTTAAAATTTGATAGCGAGGTTTTGAAATTTGATTTAAATTTCAAAACCTCAATATCAAATTTTAAAAGCGTGATATCAAATTTTAAAAGCATGATATCACACTTCATAAACATGATATAAAAATGACAAAATATCATATGAGTTTACAATGCATATGTATTAGCATTTAAGCTCTCGTATGAAATTTCAAAAACACAATATCAAATTTTAAAACCTTGATGTAAAATTTTAAAAGCGTAATATCAAGTTTCAAAATATTAAAATTTAAAAACTTGATATCAAACATTGCAATGTTGATATCCCTTTTTAAAAATTTCCAAAGCACCATCCATCCATTATATCCTAACTACAGAGTCACGGGGGTCTGCTGAAGCCAATCCTAGCCAACACAGGGCGCAAGGCACACACACACACCAGGGACAATTTAGGATCGCCAGTGCACCTAACCTGCATGTCTTTGGACTGTGGGAGGAAACCGGAGCGGCCGGAGGGAACCCACGCAGACAGGAGAACATGCAAACTCCACGCAGGGAGGACCCAGGAAGCTCTGCTCCACCGAAAGTACCAGATCAAATATTAAAAATGTTATATCAAATTTTAAATGAGCAATTTCAAATTTTAAAAATTAGGTATCAAATTTTAGATGCTCGATATCAAATTGTATAAGCCTGATATCAAATTTTATAAATGTGATATGCAAATGACAAAATATGATGTGAGAGTTTAAAATGCATACATATAAGCCTTTAAGCTATCATATCATAATTTTAAATATGCAATATCAATTTTTAAAAACTTGATATCAAACTGTAAAACCTTGATATCAAATTTTAAAAGCGTGATATCAAATTTTATAAGCCCAATATCAAATTTCTAAGTGATGATATAAAATTTAAAACTCCTGATATCAATGTTTTGAAAGCAAATATCAAATTAAAGGAAATTACATTTTAAAATGGCTTCATTCTTTTGATGGCAGCATATTGTTTTGTTGGTACAGGTGGAATCCCATTGTATGAGGAATGAGGAAAATACATATGCTGTTGTGACTATTATATAGTGCCTTTCATATCTATCTATTATATAGGTCCTTACATATCTATTATATAGTGGTGTAAAAACTATTTGCCCCTTCCTGATTTCTTATTCTTTTGTATGTTTGTCACACAAAATGTTTCTGATCATCAAACACATTTAACCATTAGTCAAATATAACACAAGTAAACACAAAATGCAGTTTTAAATGATGGTTTTATTATTTAGGGAGAAAAAATCCAAACCTACATGGCCCTGTGTGAAAAAGTAATTGCCCCTTGTTAAAAATAACCTAACTGTGGTGTATCACACCTGAGTTCAATTTCCGTAGCCACCCCCAGGCCTGATTACTGCCACACCTGTTTCAATCAAGAAATCACTTCAATAGGAGCTGCCTGACACAGAGAAGTAGACCAAAAGCACCTCAAAAGCTAGACATCATGCCAAGATCCAAAGAAATTCAGGAACAAATGAGAACAGACGTAGTTGAGATCTATCAGTCTGGTAAAGGTTATAAAGCCATTTCTAAAGCTTTGGGACTCCAGTGAACCACAGTGAGAGCCATTATCCACAAATGGCAAAAACATGGAATAGTGGTGAACCTTCCCAGGAGTGGCCAGCCGACCAAAATTACCCCAAGAGCGCAGAGACGATTCATCCGAGAGGTCACAAAGACCCCAGGACAACGTCTAAAGAACTGCAGGCCTCACTTGCCTCAATTAAGGTCAGTGTTCACGACTCCACCATAAGAAAGAGACTGGGCAAAAACGGCCTGCGTGGCAGATTTCCAAGACGCAAACCACTGTTAAGCAAAAAGAACATTAGGGCTTGTCTCAATTTTGCTAAGAAACATCTCAATGATTGCCAAGACTTTTGGGAAAATACCTTGTGGACTGATGAGACAAAAGTTGAACTTTTTGGAAGGCAAATGTCCCGTTACATCTGGCGTAAAAGGAACACAGCATTTCAGAAAATAACATCATACCAACAGTAAAATATGGTGGTGGTACTGTGATGGTCTGGGGTTGTTTTGCTGCTTCAGGACCTGGAAGGCTTGCTGTGATAGATGGAACCATGAATTTTACTGTCTACCAAAAATCCTGAAGGAGAATGTCCGGCCATCTGTTCGTCAACTCAAGCTGAAGCGATCTTGGGTGCTGCAACAGGACAATGACCCAAAACACACCAGCAAATCCACCTCTGAATGGCTGAAGAAAAACAAAATGAAGACTTTGGAGTGGCCTAGTCAAAGTCCTGACCTGAATCCAATTGAGATGCTATGGCATGACCTTAAAAAGGCGGTTCATGCTAGAAAACCCTCAAATAAAGCTGAATTACAACAATTCTGCAAAGATGAGTGGGCCAAAATTCCTCCAGAGCGCTGTAAAAGACTCATTGCAAGTTATCGCAAACGCTTGATTGCAGTTATTGCTGCTAAGGGTGGCCCAACCAGTTATTAGGTTCGGGGGCAATTACTTTTTCACACAGGGCCATGTAGGTTTGGATTTTTTCTCCTAAATAATAAAACCATCATTTAAAAACTGCATTTTGTGTTTACTTGTGTTATATTTGACTAATGGTTAAATGTGTTTGATGATCAGAAACATTTTGTGTGACAAACATGCAAAAGAATAAGAAATCAGGAAGGGGCAAATAGTTTTACATATGCATACCACTGTATAGTGCCTTTCAGATTTATCTATCTATTAAATAGTGCCTTACTTATCTAATTACATAGTGCCTCATATATCTATGTATCAATTATATAGTGCCTTACATATCTAATTAAAGAGTGCCTTACATATCTAATTAAATAGTGCCTTACATATCTATGTATCAATTATATAGTGCCTTACATATCTATTAAATAGTGCCTTACATATCTAATTAAATAGTGCCTTACATATCTATGTATCAATTATATAGTGCCTTACATATCTAATTAAAGAGTGCCTTACATATCTATGTATCAATTATATAGTGCCTTACATATCTATTAAAAGAGTGCCTTACATATCTATTAAATAGTGCCTTACATATCTAATTAAAGAGTGCCTTTCATGTCTATCTATCTATCTATCTATCTATCTATCTATCTATCTATCTCTGATTTAGTGCCTTTCCTATTTATTTATCGATTTCTTATCTCAAAGCCTAAGGCTCTCTAAGGAACATCATTTAACAAAGAGCTGCTTCATTTTCTGAGTGGATTCTATGCCCCGTGGTGAGCAGCAGATTCTCTGTATACATGCTGATGTTCAGAAGTTAAACAAAAAAGTCTGAAGGCACTTGAGGAAATCTGCCATAGTCAGGTTATGTGTGTACACCACTGAGAAAACTGGAAAGGAATCTGCTTAGGAATTCTAGGAGAAGTGGTTGCGTTGCTGCCATGTGGCAGACACATTTGCAGATATGCTGCTTGCAGCTGGATGTGGAGTTCTCAATAGCCTGGAGGTTGGGATGGAGAGACAATGTGGCCCACATTAGTATGTGTTGCGACTATCCCTGTCAGATATTTTAATTTTGCTGTCTGCTCTGTATATTTGTTCAGTTTTTGTGAAATAAACATCCATCTATCAGTCAGCCTTCATTCCGGGGAAAATGTCTTTGATGATCTTCTCCATTACAAAACTTTGAACATTTGGCGCTTACAGTCACGTGAAAAAGTAAATACACCCCATGAAATGATGTTTTCTTTCTTGAGATATGTGGACATATCAAGATTTGACCTTCACTTAAACAGCTGAGACCAAAAGAGAGCGCCACAGAGTCATGAACTTCAGACACAAGTGAACATATACACAGTCAAGGGATCAAATCAAGGGAATTATTATTATATGAAAGTACTTTTAACATGTTGTTCCTTCCAGCACATGAGTAATCACAATATAATAAATAATCTCCACTCTTCTCCAGGTAAACCTTGTCCACTACCTCCCAACTCCAACTCACCTGGGTGAGCCAGAGTGACCTCCTTTATACCAGATCTGGAAGTACTTCTGACGCTGGAAAATTGCATCCAAGAAGCATATCCGGGTCAGGCATAAGCGTCAAAAAGTAGGGACATCCATTCCCTGCAGCACCCCCTGGCAGCACTTATGGAAGCCTACAGGGCTGCCCCATGGGACTACAACTCCCAGTATGCCCTGCAGTTGTGGATTTGAGTACAATACCAGTGCACCAGAGGTGCATGCAGTCTTGGTACGCAATCTCCCCAAATCAAATCCAATAATCCTGACCTCCCAGACAGGCAAGGATCTTCTGTTGAATCACAATGGGATGTCTGTCTGTCTGTGTTGGCCTGTTGTGTCCAGTACCCCTGAATATTCACTGCTCTGGCCTTCTGGACAGGTAAGGGAACAGGGTCCACTACACAGTATTTAGAGATTAGGCCACATTTACAATTTGCAGTCCATTTTATAATTCCACACGTGCAAGAAGTAAGAAGACCCATCCATTTCTCGCTAGCTTAAATCTGAACATTGTATTGTTTGTAAATATTGCTTATTCTACAAAGATCTTCTAAAATGGCCTGGACACATTTGTTGGGTGGCGGCATGGTGGTGCAGTGGTAGCGCTGCTGCCTCGCAGTTAGGAGACCTGGGTTCACTTCCTGGGTCCTCCCTGCGTGGAGTTTGCATGTTCTCCCCGTGTCTGCGTGGGTTTCCTCCCACAGTCCAAAGACATGCATGTCAGGTGCATTGGCGATCCTAAATTGTCCTTTGGGTTGGTGCCCTGCCCAGGGTTTGTTTCCTGCCTTGTGCCCTGTGTTGGCTGGAATGGGCTCCAACAGACCCTCTAGTTAGGATATAGCGGGTTGGATAATGACTGACTGACTGACATTTGTTGGGACCACCAAAAAAGATGCTAAATAATTGGACGGGAGTGATTTTCAAAACTAGCTGTTTTCTTGAATTCATACACATGTCAACAATTCACCAGGACCAGATCATTTTTTCCCTCGAATTCTTAGGAGGCTAGTGAGTAGAGATATAAACCCTTGACACATTTTTAGGAAGTTACTGTACACTGGAGAGATTACAAAGGACTAGAAAAGGGCAAATATCATTCCATTATATAAAAAGGGTGACAGGGAAAATCCAAGCAACTATAGGCCAGTAAGCTTAACATGCATCACATGAAAATGAATGGAAGGAATCATTAAGGATAAGATTGAGCAACACCTGCAAGAACAGAAGTTATTCTGAACAGTCAGCATGGGGTCAGAAGAGGGAGGTCGTGTTTTACTAAAAGGCTGGAATTCTATGAGGCAACAAAGGGATACGATCAAAGTGGAGCTTATGATATTATTTATCTGGACTTTCAGAAAGCATTTGATGAGGTGCCACAAGAGAGGTTGGGCATCAAATTAAAAGAAGTGGGAGTTCAGGGTGATGTTTGTAGATGGGTGAAGAATTGGCTCAGACACAGGAAGCAGAGGGTGATGGTGTGAGGAACCTCATCAGAACTGGCCGATATTAAGAGTGGTGACCAGCAGGGGTCAGTGCTATGGCTGCTGCTATTTTAATTATATATAAATGACTTAGATAGGAATATAAGTAACAAGCTGGTTAAGTTTGCAGATGATACCAAGATAGGTGGATTAGCAGATAATTTGGAATCCATTATATCATTACGGAAGGATTTGGATAGCATACAGGCTCGGGCAGATTAGTGGCAGATGAAATTTAATGTCAGTAAATGTAAAGAATTACACATAGGAAGTAAAAATGTTAGGTTTGAATACACAATGGGCGGTCAGAAAATCGAGAGTACACCTTATGAGAAGGATTTAGGAGTCGTAGTGGACTCCAAGCTATCGACTTCCAGACAGTGTTCAGAAGCCATTAAGAAGGCTAACAGAATGTCAGGTTATATAGCGCCTTGATGTGTGGAGTACAAGACCCAGGAGGTTCTGCTCAAGCTTTGTAACACACTAGTGAGGCCTCATCTGTGAGTACTGTGTGCAGTTTTGGTCTCCAGGCTACAAAAAGGACATAGCAGCACAAGAAAAGGTCCAGAGAGGAGCGACTAGGCTGATTCACAGCTAAAGGGGTTAAGTTATAAGGAAAGATTAAAAGAGCTGAGCCTATACAGTTTAAACAAAAGGAGATTAAGAGGAGACACGACTGAAGTGTTTAAAATTATGAAGGGAGTTAGTCCAGTGGATTGAGACTGTGACTTTAAAATGAGTTCATCACGAACACGGGGACACAGTTGGAAACTTGTTAAGAGTAAATTTCGCACAAACATTAGGCAGTTATTCTTTACACAACGAATGATAGACACTTAGACTAAGCTGCCAAGTAGTGTGGTAGACAGTAAGACGTTAGGGACTTCCAAATCTCGACTTGATGTTTTTTTGGAAGAAATAAGTGGATAGGACTGGCGAGCTTTGTTGGGCTGAATGGCCTGTTCTCGTCCAGAGTGTTCTAATGTCTGCAGTCGTGCAATCAGTCATTTGGCAGATTTATATGGAGAAAAGTCATCACTCTACTGTTTGGTGGACCGTGAACATGGACCGGAGAAAGCAGAGAGTTGTCTGAGGAGGTGAGAAAGAAAATGATAGACAAACACATGAAAGGCAAAGGCTAGAAGACTATCACCTCCAAGGAGCTTGATGTTCCTGTGACAACAGTTACAAATTTTATGAAGAATTTTAAAGTCCATGGGACTGCAGCCCACCGCACTGGACATGGCCACAAGGGGAAAATCAACCTCAGAATGGGCAGGAGGAAAGTGAGAATGGTAGACAAAATGTCAAGGACATCTTCTAAAGGGATACAAGCTTAACTCCACCAGTGTCTGGTCACACCATCTATCGCTTTCTAAGGGACAGTGGGCTCAATGGAAGAAGACCCAGGAGGACTCCACATAAAAAAGCTAATCAGGAATTTACTAAAATGCATATTGACAAGCCACAGAGCTTCTGGGAGAAAGCCCTGTGGACAGATGAGACAAAACTGGACCTTCTTTGCAAGTCATATCAGCTCCACGTCCACAGACAAAAAACAATGAAACTTTCACGTAAAAGACCAGACCTGCTGTGAAACATGGAGGAGGATCGGTTATGTGTTGGGGGGAGCCTTGAGTCTGTGCAGGTAATGAAGTCTCACGACTATCAAGATATTCTGGAGTAAAACATCCTGCCCAGTGTAAATAATAATAATACAAGTGGAACCTTGGATTGCGAGTGTTTTGCAAGATGAGCTAAAATTTGTAATAAATTTTGACTTGATAAACGAGTGAGGTCTTGCAATACGAGTGGTATGTATATGATTTGTCTGCCGAGCGTCACATGATCAGAACTGAGCTGATTGTTCTTCTCTCTCTCGCTGCGGGATTGTGGGTAATCGTCTCCCATTCTCGTTCTCAGTCGGCGTGCCTCACTCATATAGTCAACATCCGTACGAGCGCATATTGTTTACTACAGCATCATGACCACGTGTGTGTGCTGTAACATGCGAGTCTCTGTCTTGCACCCCTAAACACAAGGCTGAGTCTCAGTACTTTAGCGACATCATCTTTGTTCAGCGTGAAACAGGAACAGCACGATTATTTATTGTAGCGGGATCTGCCGCTCTCCTATACACAGACCACAGACACAGCAGTCAGGCAGGGTCATGGCCAGGTTAGTAGCCAAGTAATACTGTGCCCTGCGCATTTATAATGTTCCTTGTATCACCAATCAACAGTAGGCACTTATAGCATGTCCACGATTTTTTCAGATTCACTTTTACGGCGAACTGCTACAGCACTGGGAGCTTCAGGACGCTCTTCCGCGTGTCGTCCCTTTGGGTGGAATCCCATAAGAGTTTAGAAACTCACTCACACCATGATTCTTTTCAAAGGTAAAGTTAATTTGTTTTAGGTATTTTCACTTTAGATTTTGTATTAATCATTTTTATATGAATAGTTTTGGGTTCTGGAACAAATCATCTGAGTTTCCATTATTTCTTATGGGGGATATTTGCTTTGATATACAGTGTATGAGTGCTTTGGATTGCGAGCACGCTTCCGGAACAAATTATGCTCGCAAACTGTTATGGTGTATAAAATCTGTACATTTTGGTTTCCACTATATTTTGTTCGAGACAAGATAACAGATGAACTAAGACAAATTAAAGCAGGTTTTCTTCCCTTACACCTTACTTTTATAACACTTGTTCATAGCTTAGTATTATTTTATGGATGGACATCTGGAACAACAATTTGGTTTACAGCCTGGGACAGGAAGAACTACTGATACTTCAGAGTACATCAAAGGTTTTGTTGTTTGGGAAAACGAACAGTGAAAAATCATTTGGACAGCCAGCCAATCAGGTGCATGTGTTGTGAAACCAAGGCATGACATTTCATAATAAATATGACTTGGTTTGAAAGAAGCAAAGAGACAGAAAAGAAGAAGAAGAAGAGGAACAGATGAAGACGGCACTGGTCGTCAAAAAAAGGCATCATGAACATCGATTGCTAAATCAAACGCCTCCCTAGGACATTCATCCTTGTCATCTGTAACTTTTTCGTAAGCTTTTTCAAAAGACTATATATATTCAGACTTTCCTATCAGTATCTATTTTCTAGTATTCTTTGTTCCTGTGGTATTATTATTATTCTTGTAATAAATACCATGCTGCTTTTAACTTTCTATGCTTTGTCTTAATGTTTAGAGTGATTGAAGTAATAAGTTAGATTTCTTTGATTACCTGGTGACACCCGGATTTTTGCCATTATTTCTGTGCTGTGAGGTTTATAAGGCTAAGAGTGAGAGCGCTACTCAATAGTTAGGAACAATACGATAAAGAAGGTTTTCTTGGCTGATAAATGGCCTATAGTCAAGAGTGCTAAATCTTTGTATGTTTAAATGTATTCTTGTAGACCAAAAGTAATATTTAGGTCTGAGATATCACTAAAACATTGTATGTTGTTCGTGCCGAAAATAAGTAAGTCTCTTGAAGTGCTCAATGACAGGCTGTTATTCCTATAGCACTTGTGTGGTTTAAAGTGCTAAGGGTTAATCAATTCAGGGGGCACTGTTGTGGTTAGGGTCTGTGTGTGTGTTTATCTTAAAGTGCAACAGTAGACCAACCCGATAACGAACTTGACGAGAACACTTACCCTTGAGGAAACAGGTAAAGGGTAAGTAGAGGGATACACCAAGATAATACACAAACTAAGTTTTATTTATGTAGCGCCTTTCATACACTCAAGGACACTTTACAAATCAATGCACACATTAAGAAGACAGAAGAAATTACATACAAGAAAATGAATAATACTCATTGAAAAGATGTGTTTTTAACAGAAGTTTGAAATTAATAATAGATTTTTCTTTGCGAAGGCTAAGAGGGAGAGGATTCCAAATTTTAGGGGCGATCAGTCTGAAAGTTCTGCCACCCACAGTTACTAACCTGAGCAAGTTAGTGTCAGATGATCTTAATGCACGGACAGGAGTGTAAGGAAGCAGCAGCTCCGACAGATAATGAGGGGCTAAACCATGAAGGGATTTAAAGGTGAGAAGAATAATTTTACATTTAATTCTTGAAGAAACGTAACCAATGTAAATCACAGATGACAGGAGTGATGTGAGCAGACTTTTTAGTGTGTGTAAGTAAACGAATTCTGAACACACTGTAATCTATTGTTACATTTAGTCGGGAGAATATAAAACAAAGCATTGCAATAGTCCAGACGGGTAGTGATGATGAAAGCATGAATGAGTGTTTCAGTATCTTTCACAATGAGGAAAGAATACAGATGAGCAATGCTGCGAAGATGAAAAATGGCTGTCTGTACTATTGAGCTAATGTGTGATTGAAAAGTAAGAAGCTGATCAAAGATGATACCCAAATTACGGATTGATGCTGAGGGTTGATCCAGAATCCCATCAATGTCAATTTTTATCCCACGAAGGGTAAATAGGACAGATTTGGTACCGACTAATAAGATTTCTGTTTTATCAGGATTGAGTTGTAAACATCAACAACAACAACATTTATTTATATAGCACATTTTCATACAAACAGTAGCTCAAAGTGCTTTACATATTAAAGAATAGAAAAATGAAAGACACAATTACAAAACAAAATAAATCAACATTAATTAACATCGAATAAGAGTAAGGTTCAATGGCCAGGGGGGACAGAAAAAACAAAAAAAAACTCCAGACGGCTGGAGAAAAAATAAAATCTGTAGGGATTCCAGACTATGAGACCACTCAGTCCCCTCTGGGCATTCTACCTAACATAAATGAAACAGTCCTCTTTGGATTTAGGATTCTCACGGAAGGGCTTGATGATGATGAACAAAAAATGTAAAAAATGATCTGTCATCCAATGATTGATTTCCCAAATGCAGTCAGTCAGCGCAACAGGTGAAGATGTTGCCGTTGCATCAACACTTACATAAAGTTGTGTGTCATCGACATAGCAATGGAAGCTTAGACCATACCGACGAATAATCTTTGTATGTTCTAAAGCTCTGTCTCAGTTGGAGGTCACAGCTAAAAGCACCCAAGAATGGCTGAGAACAAAACATTGGACTATTCTGAAGTGGCCTTCTGTAAGTTCTGATTTGAGTCCTATCGAACATCTATAGGAAGACCTCAAACATACAGTCTGGAGAAGACCCCATTCAAACCTGACACCACTGGAGCAGTTTGCTCGGGGTGAGTGGGCCAAATGATCTGTCAACAGGTGCAGACATCTTATGGAGAAATCCGGGAATCAGACGTGTGCAGTGACTGCAAACTCTAAAGCTTGTGCAACAAAATATGAGTGTCCATTCATTTTTCTTCCATGCCATTTATTTGAAATATTGTGCTGAATTAAACCTCTAAAGCAAACTTAGATTTTTGTCAAATACAGAATAAACAATGATAAGTGCCAATTTGTTCTGTCAGTTTCGAGTTATTTCCGAGACAGTTGTGGGTTCTTCTTTTTTGTCAGAGTGGGGTGCCAACACATTTGTGCACGTCTGGAGGTCTGGTGGACCATGTCTGGTTCACGGTCTGGTTTTGTTACAAACCAGGAGGAGTACAAAACAAGGGAAAAAAGTCTCATAGAAATTAGGAAATAAAGCAGCCTACTTCAAATTCTATTTCAGCTCCCCATCATGTGGACATTTAAAGTAGGTCCTGCATTTAAATATATCTGCTACTGTGTGCTGCAAGCTGGGCAAAACTCCCTTTTGTAAATGTAAATATATGAAATATAAATGGTTTGTGAAAAGCAGCCAAAAAGGTTTCAGACTCTAAATGGAAAAACAAGCCACTAAATTGTAGCACTGAACCTGAGGGAATGCATTCTATCCTTAATGTACCTGTCTAGAGAAAGAACCCCCTTTTTTCCAATTATAAAAATAAATAAATAAATAAATAAATCGTTCGTGTAAATTTGTGTTTCTGAACATGTGCCACAGCCCATTACCATAACCCTGAAAACGATATGTGAAAAGCTGGCCTTGCTGGAGCAGCAACCTGAAGTATTTAACATTCAATTCCAACAGTACAAGAAGCAAAACTATTTGAAAAAAAGAAGAGGAGGGTCTCAAAGCGGGGCTGCCAAGCCAACACTAATTGGCACTATCGCGTTGCCAGTTCTACCTTTCTCATAAACCTACACATTCATGTAACTTGTCCAGAAAACACTCAATCCATCTTTGCCTGCTAGTCCTTTCCAAGTCGCGTTTCGCTTTAAATCATTGCATGACAAAGTAAATAGTTACTTTTCTCTTGGGTCACTTAAAAATCCTGCCATAAATTCTTGGAGCCTAAAATTCACGTTACCAAAAATATATTTTTCATTCTTGAATATCAGACTTTAGACATGATGTAAAAATGACCGTATTTAATATTTTTCAGTATACTGTCTCAGCACACCCTGCACCAGTATACAAAGAAACGCAATATAAAAAACAAAATGCACTGCCAGGGTCTAGTCTGTCTTTCCTATCTATGCCCGCCACTAACCTGGCATTGCACCAAACCCTCACCCTTTGTCTTGCAGGTGGTGAGTCCACAAGGCAGCTCTTCATTGTCATTTCAGACTGAGCCCGGCCAGGTTGGGTGGACTGTGTGATGTCCAGGCACCCACAGCAATAGGCACCCCTCTAGGTTGGGATATATCGGTAGTTCATAACCGTGGACTGTCTATTTTTAGTTTAATTTGGATATTTATAATGAAACTTTATATTAAAACTCGCTGTGTAAGCCTGTGCTGTAAAAAGCCCGGGGTCCTAGAAACTATTGAAATCAGCACAAAAGAAACTGAAATATAGAGACAGTAGTGGTTAGGAGCAGGCGCTGATACAGCAAATTGCCGCAACCACCACATGACGAACCAACTCAAGATCCCAGATTAAGTGCAGCTACTATATCCTAAGTGTGATGAAGACCTGAGTGCAGCCATGCAATGGGTGACACCTCAGCACCGCACAAGTCCAGATGGAATTGAACAGTGTGAGGTTTTTTTTATGGTAGCTGGAGTGCTAATTCTGCCACCAACCCCCAGGTTTTTCCCTACAGGTTGGAGGGCCTACATGCAGGACTGGATGTAGATTAACGTCATACCCAGAACGGAGCAATGGCAGGTTAAGGGCCTTGCTCAAGAGCCCAATGAAGTAGAGTCACTTTGGCATTCCGATTACCAGTGCAAATCCCTATCCTCTGAGCCACCACTCCGCCCCAAATATAGAGAGGTCAGGTAATTGAAAGGAACTACTCTGAGCGTCTCTCTCGTAGGACTGAGGAGATGTTTTGCTGACATGCTCGCATCGCCTTGTGCACTAGCGGCCAAGCGACTTTGTCTTTCTTCGGAGGTTTCGTTTTTGCTGATGCGCTCACCTCACTTGTGTATTAAAGGCTAAGCGAGTTTCTGTTTCCTTGGAGGTGGAGCCCTTACCTTATCCCGACTTCACCTCTCACTTCCAAGCCGGACAGTCACACACACACCCACACCCACACCCACACACACGCACACGCACGCAAACACACTTCCACGTGTAGATGTTTATATATAAAGATAATAATGAGCTGTTAGGATTTATTGATTTTATTTTAGTTATAAATTTAGCTTTTAATCTATATATATATAATTCACTAAGGCAAGACACCCATGGAAAGCACGCCGGAAGGGGCGTGGATACACTAAGCCGCCTACAAGTAAGACACCTATGGCGCACGCAGGAAGGAGCCACGCCCACCAACTCCAAGACCATTGGATACGACGACAACTCCGCAGAGCCACGCCCACCAACTTCGGACGCCGACGACACAGAAAAAACGGTGTCATTTATATTCGTCTGTCGTAGAGGCCACATGCACCTCCGAGACACGTTGACTGTTCATAGAGGCATGTTTCTCGCGGAGGTGAATCGTCATATGCAGCTTGTAAAACGGTTTGCGAGGGGTATCCCATGGGATCCTTAAAACAATCCTTTACAACACAATGAAGTAAGCAGTCTTTAAAAAACGAGTTTTCGGTTACGATGCACGACCTCGTGCACCATACCAAACTGTTTTACACACTACATACAGCAATTCGCATCCGCGACAAATATGCGTCTTCTTAGATGCTCCTGCAGGAACACGTGAGACGTGTCCCTGCCCACCAATACTCCTTTTTCACCGGCCCGCATCTACCCTCGCTCTCTAGGCATTCACACTGCCTGCCCATGTGCCCGGACACAAAAACTAACCGACCACCCAGTTAGTCCCTTTCGTCTGTGCTAGGAGTCGACATGCATCCTGAATTACATAGTATAATCTCTCAACTGAAACCCTCCACCTGCGTCCTTGACCCAATTCCAACAAGGTTTTTCAAAGAAGTATCAGGCGTGCTAATTGATAATGTTCTTGACATAGTAAATTCGTCATTAGATACGGGGGTCTTTCCAGACTGTCTTAAGACTGCTGTAGTTAAACCCCTGCTCAAGAAAAATAATCCTGACCCCTCTACCTTTGAAAATTTTAGACCCATCTCTAACCTGCCTTTCTTAAGTAAAGTTCTGGAGAAGGCAGTCATTATGCAGTTAAATGACCACCTCAATAAACATGCTATTCGTGATAAATTTCAGTCGGGTTTCAGAACAAATCACAGCACAGAAACTGCACTCGTTAAAGTAGTAAATGACTTGCAGGTAAATGCAGACAGAGGCCATTTATCTGTTCTCATCCTCTTAGATCTGAGTGCCGCATTTGACACCATTGATCATAATATTCTTAGAAATCGCCTTAGTCAATGGGTGGGCCTCTTGGGCAGTGTCTTAAATTGGTTTGGATCCTACCTGGCAGGGAGAAAATTCTTTGTTAGTTGTGGTAATCACAACTTAAAGACACATGATATCCGATATGGTGTTCCACAAGGCTCTATCCTGGGTCCGCTGTTATTCTCAATCTACATGCTTCCGTTAGGTCAGATTATCTCGGGGCACAATGTGAGCAACCACAGCTATGTTGATGACACACAGCTGTACTTATCTATAGCACCTGATGACTCCGACTCTCTCGATTCACTAACACAATGTCTTACTGGTATTTCTGAATGGATGAATAGTAATTTTCTCAAACTAAATAAAGAGAAAACTGAAATTTTAGTAATTGGCAATAATGGATTAAATGAGGTTATCAGAAATAAACTTGATGCATTAGGATTAAAAGTTAAGATGGAAGTAAAAAATTTAGGGGTAACTGTTGACTGTAATCTGAATTTTAAATCGTATATTCATCAGACCACTAGGACAGCATTTCTTCACTTAAGAAACATAGCAAAAGTTAAACCTCTTATATCATTGAAAGATGCTGAGAAATTAATTCACGCGTTTGTTTTCAGTCGACTAGATTACTGTAACGCACTCCTCTCAGGACTACCCAGAAAAGACATAAATCAGCTGCAGCTGCTAGAATCCTAACTAGGAAAAGAAAATCTGAACACATCTCTCCAGTTTTGATGTCACTACACTGGTTGCCTGTGTCATTCAGGATTGACTTTAAAATACTGCTTATGGTTTATAAAGCCTTAAATAATCTCGCTCCATCTTATATATTGGAATGTCTGACACCTTATATTCCAAATCGTAATCTTAGATCTTCAAATGAGTGTCTCCTTAAAATTCCAAAAGCTAAACTTAAAAGAAGTGGTGAGGCGGGTGGCCTTCTGCTGTTATGCACCTAAAATCTGGAATAGCCTGTCAATAGGAATTCGCCAGGCTAGTACAGTAGAGCACTTTAAAACACTGCTGAAAACACATTACTTTAACATGGCCTTTTTATAACTTCACTTTAACTTAATACTGATACTCTGTGTGTTCAATTCATCATAATAACTATTCATGGTGACTCTAAAATCCGTACTGACCCCAACTCTCTCTTCTGTTTCTTTTTCCGGTTTCTTTGTGGTGGCGGCCTGCGCCACCACCACCTACTCAAAGCATCATGATGCTCCAACATTGATGGACTATAAGCCAGAAGTCTACGTGACCATCATCATCAAGTCCTTCCATCAGGCGCAGAGAACGTCAGAGAGAGAGAGAGCGAGATTAAAGCAAACAATCAAAAAATCAATACGTGTGCTTTTGTGCATTTAAATATTCTGAAGCACCGTGATAAAGCGGCATTTCTTAGAGGTGTGTCTGTATCCACTAGGCAAACAGCGTCTGTGCAAACAGCCCCTCTGCTCACACCCCCTCCGTCAGGCGCAGAGAATGTCAGAGAGGGTGAGAGAGAGGCAGAGACAAGCAAACAATCAAGCACCGCGCGGGATGCATATCTTATATCATTTAGGAGTTTTAGTTAATATGTAATACATGCTCTGATTGGGTAGCTTCTAAGCTATCCGCCAATTGCCTCCCTTGTATGAAATCAACTGGGCAAACAAACTGAGGAAGCATGTACTTTAAATTAAAAGACCCACTGTCCGCAGAAATCCACGAACCGGCGAAAAATCTGGGATATATATTTAGATATGCTTACATTTAAAATCCACGATAGAGTGACTCCGCGAAAGTTGAAGCGCGATATAGCGAGGGATTACTGTACATATATGCCATCAACACTCATGACAATGACAACATAATTACATTGTCAATCATGTTACGTTATTATTAAAATGTTTCCTTTTCTTTTTCATTACTTCTTTAACACACTGCTTCTCCGCTGCGAAGCGCGGTTATTTTGCTGGCATATATATATATATACACACACACATATACTGTATATGTGTATATATATATACGTGTATATATATATAGTGGGTACAGAAAGTATTCAGACCCCCTTCAATTTTTCATTCTTTGTTATATTGGAGCCATTTGCTAAAATCATTTAAATTAATTTTTTTCCTCATTAATGTACACACAGCACCCCATATTGACAGACAAAAAAAAGAATGTTTGAAATTGTTGCAGATTTATTAAAAAAGAAAAACTGAAATATCACATGGTCCTAAGTATTCAGACCCTTTGCTCAGTATTTAGTAGAAGCACCCTTTTCAGCTAATACAGCCATGAGTCTTCTTGGGAAAGATGCAACAAGTTTTTTACACCTGGATTTGGGGATCCTCTGCCATTCCTCCTTGCAGATCCTCTCCAGTTCTGTCAGGTTGGATGGTAAACGTTGGTGGACAGCCATTTTTAGGTCTCTCCAGAGATGCTCAATTGGGTTTAAGTCAGGGCTCTGGCTGGGCCATTCAAGAACAGTCACAGAGTTGTTGTGAAGCCACTCCTTCGTTATTTTAGCTGTGTGCTTAGGGTCATTCACTGTCTTGTTGGAAGGTAAACCTTCAGCCCAGTCTGAGGTCCTTAGCACTCTGGAGAAGGTTTTTGTCGAGGATATCCCTGTACTTGGCCGCATTCATCTTTCCCTTGATTGCAACCAGTCGTCCTGTCCCTGCAGATGAAAAACACCCCCACAGCATATATATATATATATATATACACATACATATATATACACATATATATACACATATCGACTCGGTTTGTTTAGATAATTCGGCTACTTCTGATTCGGCTTCAGTCTCTCCAGGTCCCACTGTAGTCAGTGCGAGGCCGAAATCAGCAGCACCAATTCAGCCACAGGGCGAGTGAGTAACAGTAAGACGGGGGTCTAAGAATTCTAAATTTAGTCCCCCAGCACCCAGGTCACCAATTCGGACCCAGAACAGATTCTCAGCTCTCTGCAGCGCCTGTGGAAACTGAGAATAATAAAGTGCTCATAATTGGCGATTCCATAGTGCGGAATGTTAGAATTCCAAACTATGTTAAACCAGCAGTTAATGTTAAGTGCCTTGCAGGGGCCAAGATTTCTGTCATAAAGGCCATTGGACCGTGTTGCCGACGATGAAGTATCTACCTTATTGCTGCATGTCGGCACTAATGATATTTATTTACAGCAATCTGAGGTATTAAAGCGGAACTTCATCTCTCTATGCACCAAAGCTAAAACAAAATGTCGGAATTTAATTGTATCTGGTCCCTTACCAAGATTATATAGAGGGATGTGATTTATAGCAGATTGCATTCCTTTCACTGCTGGCTAGAAACCTGGTGTGCAAATAAAAGCATAGCATTTGTGAACAATTGGGATGATTTTTGGGAAAGGCCTGGATTTTTCAGAAGAGATGGTCTTCATCCTAACTGGAGGGATCTTATGTATTATCCCAAAATATGGCAGCAAAACTGCCTGGTTGACTGATTAGAGCACCATCCAGGCCGCAGTCATGTGATCTTAAATCACAGGCTGTTGTTTATCCCACCTGTTATTTTCCTGAAGCTGTTACCCATAATCCCTGTTGTGGGGCATCCAGTAAATTTAGTCTTGATACAAACCATAAATTAATTGATAACCAAAAATAAGGTGTATAATTAGACCAAGGGATAAAACCAGACACTCCACCATGGGCATCTGTAATAGAAATTTAATTCAAATTAAAACAAATAATATATCAGCAGTTCAGAAAGATCCATGCAGTTTTAAATGCTGTTTATTGAACATTCGCTCTCTTGGCACTAAAGCTGTTTTGGTAAATGATATATATTAAGTACAAAATCTGATCTGTGTCTTCTTACTGAAACCTGGCTTAGTAAATGTGACACTGTTCCCTAGCTGAGGCGTCACCAGATGGATACTGTTCCTTCATAAGTCTAGAGATTCTGGTCGAGGAGGAGGCCTTGGAATAATTCATTGTAACAAAATGCAAATCACTCCTAAAAATTTAGGCAACTTTACATCCTTTGAGGCATTCATTTTAAATATTAAAACAGATTCCAACACAATTATAGTGCTAGTCTACAGACCACCAGGGCCATATTCATTGTTCATGACTGAATTTAGCAACCTTCTGTCTGATTTGGCTATAAATTATGATCACGTAGTTCTGATGGGGATTTTAATGTACACATTGATGTGGAAACTGACACTTTTAGCAAATGTTTTACTTATTTGTTAAATTCAGTAGGATTTTGTCAGATTGTCAAAGGTCCAACTCATAATCATAACCATACATTAGATTTAATTATAACTTACAAAGTTGAAATTCAAAATTTAAATATTACTCCATTAAATGTAGTTATTTCCGATCACTTCTTAATTACATTTGATTTAGTTCTGCCCATGCCAGCACTCACAGATTAAAACAAAGACAGTGCACATCTAGATTGTAATTCTGCTTCAAAATTTATAGATACCTTGAGTAAGTCGAGTGTAATTGTGGAAAACCATTTAGATCAGTTAACATCAAATGTAAACGTGGAAAACAATTTAGATCAGCTAATATCGCATTATAATGTGACCTTGAGAGATGCTCTGGACACAGTGGCTCCCCTAAAACAAAAGTGATCAAAGCACATAGAAACTCTCCCTGGTTTAATGAAAACACTCGAGCTCTTAAATTAGAGTGTAGAAAACTGGAGCGCAGATGGAGAACAACAAAGCTACATGTCTTTCAAATTGCATGGACAGAGAGTGTTAATAAATATAAAAAGCCCTCTTTAAAGCTCGCTCAGAATACTATTCTACATTAATAGATAGCAATAATAAAAATCCTAGGGTACTTTTAGAGCAGTGGCTAAATTAACAAATGGGAATTCAGATCAACAGTGCAAAATACCAACAGATATTAGCAGTACAGACTTTATGAACTTCTTCAATGAGAAAATTAAAAATATAAGATCCCAGATCTCAGCATCACAGTACAAACCAAATACTAGCTTAGCAGACCCTGCCTCACATTGCATTCAGCACTTTAATAATTTTAATCCTGTAACTCACCAGGAAGTCTTAACTTTAATTACTAAAATGAAGCCCACTACTTGTTCCCTAGATCCAGTGCCAACAAAACTAGTAAAAGTGCAATGGATGTTCTTGCAGCACCTATTCTAACATTATCAATAGTTCATTACTGCATGGCACAGTACCTGATGCACTAAAAGTGTCAGTCATTAAACCTTTACTTAAAAAGTCAGACCTAGACCCACACATACTAAATAACTATAGGCCTATTTCAAATTTACCATTTCTCTCTAAAATACTAGAAAAAGTAGTCGCCAGTCAGCTTCAGTCACACCTTACGCATTACAATTTATTTGAGAAATTCCAGTCTGGCTTTCGCACTGGTCATAGTACAGAAACGGCACTAACACGGGTTGTAAATGACATTCTGATATCCTCTGATGAAGGAAATTCCACTGTAATTATGTTGTTGGACTTAAGTGCAGCATTTGACACCATTGACCATTCTATTTTACTGCACAGGCTAGAAAACGATGTTGGGCTTACAGGCCCGTGCTGCTTGGTTCAGTTCTTATTTATCAAATCGATTCCAGTATGTACAGAAATGTGCTGACAGTACTCCATCATTATACACAGAAGTTCAATATGGTGTCCGCAGGGCTCAGTACTGGGACCTTTACTGTTTTCACTTTACATGCTTCCACTGGGATCTCTCATTAGGAAACATAATGTTAATTTTCACTCGTATGCAGATGACACCCAGTTATACCTTTCATTTAAATCAAATGAAGTTTCTCCGATGTTGTCTTTAATTAGTTGTGTTAGTGAATTAAAGGAATGGATGAATGAGAACTACTTGTCTTTAAATACAGATAAAACAGAGATGTTAATTGTTGGAGGGAATGACGCTGATCACAGCAATATTTTGTCGTCATTTAACTCAGTTGGAATCCCAATTAATTTTACTGAATCAGCCCGCAATCTAGGAGTTATCTTTGACTCTAGCATGTCATTTAAAGCACATATTACAAAGTCGTCCAAAACATGTTTTTTCCATCTTAAAAATGTTAGGAAATTAAGGCTTTCTAAATAAACAGGATTGTGAGAAATTAATTCATGCATTTATCTCTAGTAGGATTGACTACTGCAATGCGGTGTTCACTGGCTGTTCAAACTGTTCTCTATACAGCCTCCAGTTAATCCAAAATGCGCTGCAAGAATTATTACAAGAACAAGAAAATATGAACACATAACCCCAGTTCTTAAATCTTTACACTGGCTCCCAGTTAAGTTTAGGGCAGATTTCAAAATCCTCCTTTTAACATATAAAGCATTAAATGGCCAAGGTCCGCTTACTTGTCTGAACTTATCATGACTTACAAACCTGAGCACATTAAGATCTCAAGATGCCGGTCTGCTTAGGATTCCAAGGATTAATAAAATAACAGTGGGAGGTCGAGCTTTTAGTTACAGGGCCCCTAAACTGTGGAATGGTCTTCCTGCTTCCATAAGAGATGCCCCTTCAGTCTCAGCCTTTAAATCCCGGCTGAAGACTCACTACTTCAGTTTAGCATATCCTGACTAGAGCTGCTGATTAACTGTACATACTGCATCTCTGTTGTTAGTCATTAGCACTAAACATAAGTAACATGATAATTATATTTGAATACTAACCCTCACCTATTCTGTTTCTTTCTCGGTACCCAAATGTGGCATTGGTGCCACGCCCACCTGCCAAGTTGTTTGCCTGCCTATGGTAAAGTCATCCCTGATGGAGGATCACAGGAATCATGGGAAAGAGGGTCCTTTCATCGAGCAACGTTTCAGCCGTGGCATGGCCAAATGGGGAGGCAGCTAGATGGATGAGGTCTCCAGGACTCTAAAATATTAATTATGTCATATCATCTACTGTTAAACCGTAACTTCTAAAATTTTATTATTATGCTGTCTTAAGGAATTGTTCTGTTCTGTGTATTGTATTGTATTGACCCCTACTTTTGACACCCACTGCACGCCAACCTACCTGGAAAGGGGTCTCTCTTTGAACTGCCTTTCCCAGGTTTCTTCCATTTTCCCTACAAGGTTTTTTTGGGAGTTTTTCCTTGTCTTCTCAGAGAGTCAAGGCTGGGGGCTGTCAAAGGCAGGGCCTGTTAAAGCCCATTGCGGCACTTCCTGTGTGATTTTGGGCTATACAAAATAAACTGTATTGTATTGTGTATATATATATATATATATATATATATATATATATATACATACATATAAACATACCTGTATATATATACATATATACACACACACATATACATATATATATACACATATATATATATATATATATATATATATATATGTATACATATACACTGTGTGCACAATTATTAGGCAAGTGAGTATTTTGACCATATCATCATTTTTAATGCGTATATTCCAACTCCAAGCTGTATTAACTTGAATGCTTATTGGATTTAAGCACGTCAGGTGATGTGTATTTGTGTAATGAGGGAGGGTGTGGCCTAAGGAGATCAACACCCTATATCAAGGTGTGCAGAATTATTAGGCAGCTAGTTTTCCTCAGGCAAAATGGGCCAAAAAAGAGATTTAACTGACTCTGAAAAGTCAAAAATTGTAAAAAGTCTTTCAGAGGGATGCAGCACTTTTGGAATTGCTAAGATATTGGTGTGTGATCACAGAACCATCAAACATTTTGTTGCAAATAGTCAACAGGGTCGCAAGAAACGTGTTGAGAACAAAAGACGCAAATTAGCTGCCAAAGATTTGAGAAGAATCAAGCGTGAAGCTACCAGGAGAAGAATCAAACGCTATTATCCTCCAGTACTTTCATATTCCAGAGCTGCAACCTACCTGGAGTGCCCAGAAGTACAAGGTGTTCAGTGCTCAAAGACATGGCCAAGGTAAGGAGGGCTGAAACCCAACCACCACTGAACAAGAAACATAAGTTGAAACGTCAAAACTGGGCCAAGACATATCTGAAGACAGATTTTTTTCAAAGGTTTTATGGACCGATGAGATGAGAGTGACTCTTGATGGACCAGATGGATGGACCTGTGGATCAGTAATGGGCACAGAGCTCCACTCCAACGTGGAGGTGGGGTACTGGTATGAGCTGGTATTTTTAAAGATGAGCTAGTTGGACCTTTTGCATTGAAGATGAACTCAAAATCAACTCCCAAACCTACTGCCAGTTTTTCAAGACACTTTCTTCAAACAGTGATACAGGAAAAAGACCATGATTTTTATGCAGGCCAATGCTCCATCACTTGCATCGAAGTTCTCACTCGTGGCCAGCCAGTAAAGGCCTTAAAGATGAAGGAATAATGACATGGCCCCCCTTCCTCATCTGACCTAAACCCTATCGAGAACTTGTGGGCACTTCTTAAACGCTAGATTTACGGGGGAGAAAAACAATACACCTCTCTGAAGAGTGTCTGGGAGGCTGTAGTCACTGCTCCACAAAAAGCTGATCGTCAACAGATCAAGAAACTGACAGACTCCATGAATGGAAAGGCTTATGACTGTTATTGGAAAGAAGGGTGGCTATATTGGTCATTGATTGATTGATTTATTTTTGAAATGTCAGAGATGTTTATTTGTAAATTTTGAGGTGTTTGTTTATCATTCTCACTATAACAGAAGAAAATAAACAAGTGAGATGGGAAAATTTTCATTTTTCCTTTAGTTGCATAATAAATCTGCACACTAATAGTTGCCTAATAATTGTGTGCACATATGTATTCCCCTGATGATGTTCACACTCACATTTCCGTTGTGAAACATTCAGGTTTATTAACATTTTGGATTGACTGATAGCACTGTGTTTGTTCCATATTAAAATTAATCCTCAAAAATACAACTTGCCTAATAATTGTGCACACAGTGTATATATATATATATATATATATATATATATATATACAGTATATATTAAAAATAACAGCAGCCCTAATACTGACTGAACACCACTCCTAATGTCAGCCAGTTCTGATAGGGTTCCTCAAACTATCGCCCTATCCTCTGCTTTCTGTATTTCCAATTAGGAATGCTCAACTTAAAGTAATTTATATTAACTTGTAAAGTGAGTATGAATACATGAAAAAGCCAACTCATGTGTTACCTGACCTAATCATAAAGGTGCTCATCAATCTCTTAAGATTTATAATTTTCACAAAACATACCCCAGATTTATTAATACCATTATTAAAATAACAACAAAGATTAAGTGCACAAACTTCATTAATTTTAGTTTGCTTTATTTTAAATTGAACATTTTTGTAGTAGTAACAATACTAAAGTACTTCACGGCTAGCTAATGTGGCTGTTAGCAGTCTTCAACGATTAAAAATATTTTTAAAAGGCAACTGAATCTGAATTGTGGACACATGTAAATGCCATAGCGTTTGTTATGTTATAAAAAATAATCTGTCACAATCAAAGCTTGCCTGTACAATGTAAAATAACTGAGGATGAAAAAACATCCATTAGTTCAAGTGTTTGCTGTTCACTGCATGAACAAGTGTTAGGTGTAGCCCAAGTGTGCAGCACTTTAGTCAATGGTAAATGACAGTCAGAGCTCCAAAAAACCTCCGAAAGTCAGGGCCAATAGGTAACAAAAACACTAATGAAGAATGTTTTTTAGTATTCATCATTAATTGATAATAGCCAACTGAATCAAAATGTATTTATAAAGGTACTAGGGGGCTTCACTCACCCAAAAAGCCTGCGCTATGCGCCAACCACTTTGTGTCTCTGCCGCTTGCATTTTGAAGAGGGGGGCTGAATGCACCCCAAGGAGACGCGTTCACTCCCCCGACACCCCATCTTAAACAGTGATACAATGGGAAACACATTGGTTTTTTTTTTGCCTCCTCTTTGCTCACTCAGCTGCTGCTGATGCCGTGCCGCGTGATCTGCATTTCGCGCGGCGCACTCCTGTCATATCACCTATGTCCATATATTTGATATTCTTTTCGCTTTTCATCAATATCGCATTTAATTTTGATTCCGTGTTTGGAATTACATCATGATAATGCAACATGTAAATGCCTGTGAGTGAATATTGTTTCTTTCTCTCTACATGAAATGTCTGTGACATAACCACGCAGGACTTTTCCAAATCTCTTTGCATAAGCACTTGTCGTGTCACGGAACGTGTCTCTGAGACAATCACGTCTCGTCTCCTTCCAAGATTTTTTTACAATAGACACAAACATTATACAGATTAATATTACACCAGTTATTTGTGAAATTTCATTTTTTATGCAGCCATGTTTCATTTAAAATAAGTGTACTCCATTCACATTTTGACTATTAACAGGGCCTTTACTTTGTAGAGCAGTGTTTCCGAACCTTCGTCTGGGGGGAACACTGTGGCTGCAGGTTTTTGTACCAACCAACTTGTTTTTAATTGGACTCCTCGGCTAATTAAGTGATGTGTTATTCCCCAAGTTCTGTGTTTTGGGAACAAAACAGAAATTTGAAAACTAAGTTTGGTAAAAAAAAAAAAAAAAATCTATATATACATAAAGTCCTGATCAAATGTTTAAGACCACTTGAAAAATGGCAAAAAATCATATTTTGCATGGTTGAATCTTAACAAGGTTCCAAGTAGAGCTTCAACATGCAACAAGAAGAAATGGGAGTGTTGTGATGTGGGATTTTGCATATAACTTGATAAATGTTTTGTATGTCTTTATTTATAATTTAGGCAAACCAAGTGATGAGAGGTATTTGTGTTTGCACCCCCTTTTTTTACGACTGTCTCTTTGTAATTTTATGACAGGATTTGGGGGGATGTGTCTTAAACCAGTTTGATGAGTATTTCTTTGCTAAAGTCTTTGTCTCATCCCCCACACAAAGCCAGGTTAGCTTAACATATGGTCTTGGGGGGTTGCAGGTGTTAAAATGTACTATTTCTCCCATTGGTCTGAGGTATGGCTGTTTGGAATTGGCTTGTCTCAGAGGCCTTTAAGTACCATGATGTCCAATTGGTTCTAGGAATTGGAGAGAACATCTATAAATGTACTTGCTCAACCACATTCTCTCTCTCTAACCAACATACGATGAAAAAGCATCTCTCTTGCTAACCTGTGATGATGAAGACAACACAATGAAGAGCACAGCTCAGCAGCCATATTGAACAGACATGTGGCTGAAAGCTGAGCACCAACGATGCCTTAACTAGAGACATTTTAAGTAACTGCAAGTCTGTGTGCCACCTGAATTACACATCACCATTTTATCAGGTTGTATGGTTGCCAATATTCAAATGTACTTTGCATTTTGTTATTATTTATGAATATTATCAGTAATACATTATTTTATGTGTAACTTAACTCCTCCTTATCTTTAACTACATCTAATTGCCTGAGGTTATAGATATAGAAGGGAAGGTGGGGATAAGTTATATACAGTGGTAAATCTGTGAGATTAGGTATTCTAAGGCTACATATTAATAATACAATAGGGGAAAGTAGAGCAATATATATATATATTACTCTACCAAGATAAAACAGGAAGCGAGACATTTTTTGAGCATGCAATTTAATGAAAACAACGATTAAACTGAAACAGGCTGTCTTACAGCTGATCAAAAGTTTAGGACCACACCTCCAAAAAAACCCGTAAACCCCCCCCAAAACAGAAATCAAACTTCCAAACATGAACTCAGCACTGAGTAGCTCCACCGTTATTGTTGATCACTTCAAAAATTCGTTGCAGCATGCTTGATGCAAGCGTTTCCATGAGGTGAGTGGGAACATTTCTCCAAGTGGTGAAGACGGCCGCACGAAGGGCATCTACTGTCTGGAACTGTTGTCCATTTTTGTAAACTTCCCTTGCCATCCATCCCCAAAGGTTCTCAATTGGATTTAGATCAGGGGAACAAGCAGGATGGGCCAAAAGAGTGATGTTATTCTCCTGGAAGAAGTCCCTTGTCCTGCGGGCATTGTGTACTGCAGCATTGTCCTTTTGAAAAACCCAGACGAGGGCCCTCAGTCATGAGGAATGCTCTCTGCAACATCTGGACATAGCCAGCAGCCGTTTGATGCCCCTGCACTTCCTGAAGCTCCATTGTTCCACTGAAGGAAAAAGCACCCCAGACCATTATGGCGCCCCCTCCACTGTGGCGCGTAGAAAACATCTCAGGTGGGATCTGCTTGTCATGCCAGTAACGTTGGAAACCATCAGGACCATCAAGGTTAAATTTTTTTTCATCAGAGAATAAAACTTTCTTCCATCTTTGAATGTCCCATGTTTGGTGCTCTCTTGCAAAGTCCAAACGAGCAGTTCTGTGGCGTTGAAGGAGACGAGGTCTTTGAAGACGTTTTTTGTTTTTGGAGCCCTTCAGTCTCAGATGCCGTCTGATGGTTATGGGGCTGCAGTCAGCACCAGTAACGGCCTTAATTTGGGTCGAGGATCGTCCAGTGTCTTGACGGACAGCCAATTGGATCCTCCGGCTCAGTGCTGGTGAAATTTTTTTGGGTCTTCCACTTGACTTTTTTGTTCCATAACCCTCAGAATCATTTAAGAAATTCTAAATGACTGTCTTACTGCGTCCAACCTCAGCAGCGATGGCGCGCTGTGAGAGACCCTGCTTATGCAGTTCAACAACCCGACCACGTTCAAAAAGGGAGAGATTTTTTGCCTTTGCCATCAGAACGTGTGACTACCTGACAGAAAATGACAAGGAATCCATATCTTTGCACAGATTTGGCCTTTTAAAGGCATGTGGTCCTAAAATCTTGATCAGCTGTAAAACAGTCTGTTTCAATTTAATCATTATTTTCAATTAATTGAATGCTCAAAAAAATGTTTTGTCTCACTCCCATTTCTTCTTGTTGCATGTTGAAGCTTTACTTGGAACCTTGTTAAGATCCAACCATGCAAAATATGATTTTTTGCCATTTTTCAAGTGGTCTTAAACTTTTGATCGGGACTGTATCTATCTATCTATATATACACACATACACAAAGCATAATATAATGTACCAAGCACTTATATGGGAATAATGTATTTTTTTCTTTTTAACAATATTTTCATCTTGATTTTCATTCTACTTTTCTAGGTGTTCTAATTATTTAATTAATCATTATTTACTAATTAGTGGGTCTGATGCTAAAGTAGTTGGAGCCTTTTACTATTCAGTGTTGTTTGCCAGCGTGTCTGCTCTGCTCGTTTTTAACTATCATTAATAAGATACAACGAAGGGGAAAAACTGCAAAGAGAAAGGGCAAAATATAATGAAATCAACAAAAGAGAGTTAAGCATTTAAATCTATAGCAAAAGTAGAAATATTTCTAAATTTCTAAATGTCTTATAAATGTAAAAATCATGCTGCTGTGCTTTTCTGAATGTTGAAGAATAGAAAAATAATACCAGCTAATTAAATGAGATCAATGTTATCAGGTGTTGTTACTGATTAGGAATCTGATTGGAACAAAACCTGCAGCCACAGGGGGTCCCCAAGGACGGAGGTTGGGAAACACTGGTGTAGAGGACTATTCATTTAGGATGTTTATTCTTACAAGTCTTCAAGGGCACTGCTGCAGGGCCAATTCTTGTCAAACCATTCTATTATTAAATTATTATAGTGAAAACATTATTCTGCAGTTATCAAGAACTCCAAAAGCGGCCTAATTCTTTGCAAAGCTACACAACTACAGAAAGGTATTTTTTTCCCCCATTTCTATCTTCACACGCGGTTTTTAAATCCTAAATCTTTTTGAATCAACCTAGAATAAATAATTATATCATTTGCATACTCCTCAAATTGATTTTACAGTAGTACACAGTATGTTGTCTTGTGGAGCCTGGTCGGTTATCAAAACGTATTTTTCTTCTTTGGTTTCTTTAAGCCTATTTACACATCTCCTAAAAGTTCATAACCAAAAAAAGAAAAACAAAAACATATTTCTTGTGCGTACAAGGTCTTTTGCGTGGCCCAGTGTTAGTGTTTCTGGGATACCCATATTCCTTTAGGGGCACCGTATATTTCCGTTAGACTTGTCCTGGCTTCCACAACTTTAACTGTTTTATTGTGTAACCTGTCAGCATCATTTGTATGCTTGTTTCGCTGAAAGGGCTGAGGCGACACTGAAAACATGCGTGCACAAGAAATACATGACACTCCCCTTTAGGGGTCCCGTATGTTAGACACAATCTGATATTTGTAGTTTTATTTTCAGCCAATATTAACGAGGGCACTCTCACTCAATTTGCTATCCAATAACTAGTTTTATTTTTTATTTTATTTTTTTAATCAAATGAATTACATATTTTGCTCATTTAATTCCCACCATTTCATGCATCAAATCACTCCCAAAAGACAACGTTACTTTTCACTTTATACTTTATTTACAATTGAGGATAGTCTGTAGTCTTAAATGTTGTTTTTACAGTACTGTTTGGATGTTATATTTTTTAAAATGCAATGAACAGCATATGAATGCAGCCAAACACAGTTCTGTAATCAATGTATTCTTCAAAACAGCATATTATATATAAATACAAAAAGGATTTTTTTTGCAAAAATTAAAAATCTGATGAAAACATACCTGTCATTTCTGTGAAATGCACCAAATTAAACACAGATATCAATGGCCTATTTAATCGATTTTCAGTAAAACTGCCAGTCCATGGACAGCTATGTTGTGCAGGAAAACAAAAATAACTGTACATATTATTATAGGAAACCAACAACCATTTTTAGATTTGACCAATTAACTTAAAAAAAGCACAATTAGGACAACAAATTCAATTTTGAAACTGAGTAGGGTAAATACAACTCTCTAGTTTTTCTTCTTTTACAAAATTCAGCTAAAAGAGAATGTAATACAATGAAGTACATACCCTAAATGTAATGCAACTACACATCATATGTGGAAGGCATATGCTAAAATATCTGTACACTATACAGATAATTTGGTTAATTTCTATAGAAGTAGCTCTTTTGTAAACATGGTCAGCACTAAAAGTTTTCACTCTGGCAAACATAGAAAGAAAAACAAAAAGCTCAAGGATTTTGTTTTCCAAATACTCTGATTTGGTAGTGTTTTCCGAACATGCAAAAACTCCAGGAGGCATCATTCAAAAAAATAAAAAAAATAAAGGAATGCTTGATATTTTAAACATAATAATTCCACAGATTTAACATTTAAAAGTGAGTATCAGAAAATGAATCAGCAGGAAAGGAAGCAGAAGACAACATGCATTCAACAGAAAGCCAAGATGCTGTCCTCAAGAGCTTAAACTCTTTTGAATAAGAATAATGTTAGAATCAGGAATACAAACATACTCTAACGGTTATTTCAGACAGCTTCTTAAGGATTATAGGGGAGCACGTTCTCAAGTATGCATTGCATTTAAACAAGGTGAAACACCTTTAAAATTATTAAAACAGCAGCAGCAGTCCAATTCATGCAGTGCTCCATAGAAAAAAATGATGAAAGGAACATAAATGATTCTGGTTCGATATATTTGTGCTAGAGTATAAACGAGGCAATGACCCCAATGGCAGATTACAAAATAAAATGAAAATCTGTTGACAGGACAAAAAAAAGAGATGGTAATATGACGATGATCTGCAAAAGCAGAGGATGGATGCGTTTTGTTTAGTCACTAGTATTTTTGCTACATAACTTATGCCTGACATGCTCTGAACTATCCCTGTACAAAATGAATACTCTTGGATTGGATCGTTGCAATGTCAGGTAAGCGGTGTTTTATCTTTTGTTACAAAAATGAATCACTGCTGTGATTTCTGAAAGTGTGCAAAGAGCAATGGCCCTATCAGATACTAAGAATACAGTTCATCAGCTGTTTAAAAGGCCTTCAACATTCTACAGGAGTGCACAGTATCCACCACAGCTTCCACCTGATCTTCCAGCTTCCTGGTCCGTCAGCCTTACTCCTCTGCTTGATGTTTCACTCTCCCATAAGCCGGGAGTCTGAATTATTTTCTCCACAAGCTCTTCAAATGCGCACTGTACGCCATCACACGTTTTTGCACTTGCCTCTATAGACAGACATATAAAAGTACAAGTTTTGTGAGGTATCTCAAAACAACACATGACACAGAGCTACATGAAACTGTGTCAAACATTCTAGCAGAACTAATTAATAATGTAACGTGACAGATGCTCCAGATTTTTCTTGACACAATGTTTTAAATAGAAGAAATACACAGAAGGAGAAAAACTGAAACATAACTCTTTCTACAAAAATGTTTTGTCTTCATGAAATGTGATCATTTTAATGTTGAATATAATAATGTGGTGAAAGGCAGCTGCAATTATGATCATTGGCAGGATTCAAAATGTCAAACATAACTGTTCTCAATTTCAAGGTTTTATGACCCAGGATATAGTTTTTCCATAAACATTTTGGTGCATTCTGTTCAGCAACAAAAATGAAATATTACCATAATAATTCCAAAATTGCTACATATTTTTGTAAACTAATGAATAGAATTTTGGCATATTTAATACCTACACAAGTACAAATGCACACAAAACGCAAACAGCAAGAAAGGTTTGTATTTGTAAGGATAAATTAAAACTACTAAGGAAGGCAAAGCCACCTTATGTTTTTCAAATTTTGAATGAACTACCCACCAAAGTGCATGATACCCCTTTGCCTTCAGACTATAAGAACATAAATTATCTGACCAATGGGAGGAGTCCATTCAGGTCATCAACCTGATTAGGTCAGCTAAGCTGTTCCAATATCTCACCCAGATTCAAAAAAAAAGGTGTCCAAGTTTCCGCTTCAACTATATGACTCAACCATTTGTTCCAGATTTCCAACACATATGGTGTGAAGAAGCTCTTCCTGGATTTAGTTTTAATTACACTTCCCCATAATTTCCAGTGCTGTCCTGGAGTATGTGATTTGCTACTTAACTGAAAAAATCCAGTAGATCAGCTTTATGAATAGTCTTGAAATTATCGAAGACTCTGATTATGTCCCTACACGACTCTCCCTGCTCAATACCTAAGAGATTCTGTTCCTTAAGCCTGTCAGAGCAGGACATGCCCTTGGGTGCTGGGATGCACTTGATCTGTTCTCCTAACTGCACAGCTTCTAGGGTTATCATCATTTTTGTAGCATGGAGACCAGTACGTATGCACAGATTAAACTTTAAGATTCATTTCATGCGAATAATACAAACTCTAAAATCTATGTCTTAGAATGTGAAAGCTGAATGAAGTGTCCTATGTCACTGATTGCATTCACAATCAACATCACCTGCATGATTAAAAAGAAATTAAGCAAATTCCAAGGGAAGAATCTGAATAAAACCCATTATGAAGATGACATGATGCTTGATGCTACGGATCAATACCTATTTGCTTCCAAATGTACTCTACATACTAGAAAAGTTCTATAAAAACTCTGGGTTTCAAGATTAACCCTTTCGGCCCTGACATCCTATTACTAGTACATAAATATACAGCCGTTTTTGTAAAGCACAGGTACGTTTACAGCTGTTGGAACTGGGCGTGCTACTATTAGTGCAGACTGGAGATACTGGCATACAGTCTGTGAAACACAGAAGTGAAAATGGACGCTTCCGGACAGTGTGCACCACATAGTAAGTAGCTCCACTTTCAATTTAATTTCCTCAAGAAGATTGAAGTATTTGGCAGCTATTGTATAATCATAGTGATGTATTTGTTTTATGTTTTTTTTTTCATTTTTGAGCTTCCTAGACACCCCAAAGGGTAGAATCTCTCACAAAATAATGTTTCCCATAAAAACAGAAAATCCAGGGCCGAAAGGGTTTAACATCAAGACGAAAATGAGTATATTATTTCTGATGAAAAAAGCCTTTCAAATCAGTAAGAATTACATCAGTGCTATTTAACTGTTTCACTGCAGTTCACAAATCCATGAATGACAACTACAACTTAAATACCAATTCAAGTTTAGCTTAAGCAGCCAGATGAAGTCTTTAAATCTCACATGAGCTGGGAGAGTTATCATGGTTAAAATGATTTGCTTTCATTTTTTAGCCTTTTTATTGAATTTTAATATGTATAAATAAATCCTATTAACACAAGAAAATGGACACAATTGTTACTTCATTTTTTTGAAATGGCTAGTGTCCATAAAAAAAACAAAAACAACTGTAGGGGTCTAAAGCTGCAGTAGTTATTGTGCTATGCAACTTTCAATTCTACTACTGAATTATGAATACAAGTATTGTAAGACTATGGAAGCAATCAGAAAGAAATTAATTTGTAACAGCTTGTTTAGCTGTGGAGAGGAATGTCTGCGCAAATTCTTTCCTGAATGCTCAGCTCTATACACCAATTATCGCTGATTACTGCCAACACAGAAAGAAAATGATTTAACAGTCTCTTGCAATAAGATAGGAAACAGTTCAAAGCGGAGGTGTTCCTGTCACTTGCACTCTAAACTAAACAACATTTAACATACGGTACCTTAAGATGAAAAAAAAAGACTATCTGACCAACTAATAAATGAATGCTTCCACACGTCCTAACAGTTCATATGTTTTTCTTTTGCCCTTATCATTATAAAAAGGTATTAAGGAGCTTTTACAATAACAATTACATTGAAGCATAATAACTTACCTATAAAAAGCATAGAATGTTTCCTTGCAAACTTAAGACCCTCATTTCGATCCACTTCTCGGTTTTCCTGCAGGGGAGAAAAAAATAAATGTTTTATAATCTGAAATCTTGTTAAGCTTTAGTTAGGGAAGAAGAAAATAAATCTACTGAAGATACATTAACTTTAGGTGTAATAACACACTATTTATAATTAAGATATTTTTGCAATCTGGAACAAAAAGCCAAAACCCAATGTTGCTCTTTAAAAAAAGTTTTTGCCATATATACTCACGTACAAGTCAGGTCTTGAAACCTGAAAAAATCGATCATAAAAATCAGACTCCGACTTGTACACCTGTTCAACAATGCGACACTTAATCCTCCAAGTTTCTCAGACGCATTGAATTTTGTTGCAGCAGCGCAGTTACCAATTTCTTTTGCTACTTCAACAACGTTTAATTTAAAACCAGATTCATATTTTCTTCTGATCAAACTCTCCATCATAGATAAGGGATGCTCTTACGATAAAGGTGTAAGAGGGCGTGAGATACAAAAAACAAAAATCAGTGCAAACATCACTTCGGAATAGTTTGGGTATTACCATGTGGTCACGCAGGCACGAGAGACAAAGAAAAGTTAGGAGCACACGCTGATACAGTGCATTACCGCACCCACATAGAAAAAAAAGTGTGCTGCGTGGTTACTCTCTCAGGTGGCCGTTAGCATATCATAATCTCTTGGACCAATAGTGTGAGTTATCTGTATTCGACTTATATGACCAAAATTATAAAATACCAGAAATTATACTGTAAAACCAAGTCCCGACTTATCTGCGAGTATATACGGTAATTAGAATTGTCTTACCTTATCAATTTTATTCCCAACTAACATTTTGACAAGGTCATTCCTTGTACAGTACGTCTCTAGTTCGTTTAACCAGTTATCTAGCTTGGCAAAAGTATCTCTTCTCGTCACATCATATACTGGAAAAAATACAGATAAGAAATAGTTATAAATGTAAGCATTAAAGCACACTTTGTAAAACTATTACTATATAAAAGTAAATATACAACAGTCAATTATCTAAATCTTCAGGCAATAACATTATTATTATTGTCACCTTACCCAAGATTACACCTTGTGCTCCTCGATAGTAACTAGGTGTTAGAGTTCTGAATCTTTCCTGCCCAGCAGTGTCCTAAAATTAAAAAAAAATTTAGGCTAAAACCAAAAAAAGTATAGAGTATTGAAAATGATGTATTACAATAAAGTGCAATACCACCACCTACTGGTTTGAAGCAATAAAAGACAAAAATGATTTTACACATTTTTTTCTATGCTCAAACTTTACACATTCTGAAAAGCAACTATAATGGATACTGTCTTTTATTTGAGAAGAGAACTCTTACGAAAATTTAATTAAACTCTGTCACCCTGAAATTTAAAAGTAACAAAGAAAAAAAAATTACCCATATTGCAAGCTTTGCTTTGTTTCCATCAACTGAAATAGTCTTCACCTTAAAGTCAACACCTTAGAGAAAACAAAATTTGAGATTTTTCTTTTTAAATTGTTCTCACATGTATATTAATGGTTATGACAGAACCTAATTTATACAAGAAACACCCAAATGTGGAAAGGATGAAAATCAATACAGCAGTTTAACTGGACAGGAACAGGTGTGTCTTAAAACACGATGAATACATTTCTTAACTATTTAATAAAAATGACAAGGTAACACGTGTATATAAAAAAGTTAGAAAAAGGGTTTAGTAAAGAATAACAATTACATAACCTGCACAACAATAAAAAAATATCTTTACATCTAAAAGGCATTTTATAAATGTATTATCTTATTCCAACAACGGAGCAATAGCACATACTTGTATACACAAAAACATACCCAGTGTGACAAAACAGAAACAGTAAATTCAGTTTATAGCACACACACGTTAGATGTAATTTTGGGAACAAACAGCAGTACTACTTCAAGGGGTCTCTTTAATAAAAGGCCAGAGACTATCTGAACTAATATAGCAGATTATCCTTAAAACATTTACACTAAAAAACAGGAGCAGACGATTTGTAAAGAGGCACACAAGACACGTAACTTAACAAAAGGAGAAATAAAAACAATAACAAATAAATAAGCCAGCATTAGTAATATATATCTATATATATATATATATATATATATATATATATATATATAAATAAATAAAACCTTGCAGGTAGAACTGTGGAGCAATCATGTGGAAGAACTCTTCAAATGTCTCCAAAAATAAGTATCTTCTGAAATGACACCCATCCTAACTTTGCTATGAACAAATTGCAATGTTTTTAACCTATTCTGGATACATCTTAAAAAGCATGGGGCTTAATTCTTTAACTCTAGCAGTGAGGAATATTCTCCACCTTGCTCCTTTGTGTTTCAATAACTACAGTGGTTTTGTCCCAACTATTTGTTAAAACCCATGCAGAGCAGCAAGAAAACCTGCTCGTTCCACCCAACACTTTCTGCCATCCTGTCCAACTTCTTTTTCGTTACCTCTGGATTCTTCCTTATTTTAGGTCACTACCAGGGCTGTGGAGTGGAAGCTCCAACTCTAACTAAATGTAAATTGTAGTAGAAGGTGTTAAAATTCCAATTTCAAATATACTAATTCAAATTCTAGCCTTTTGCTAAAAATTTTACTTCTTTAATTTTTGAGTTTCGTCTTTTGTTTAATGTTATTCAATGCTTGTAACTTATTTCATAAATAATATAAAAAAGCCTCAAAGGCATCTCTACAAAATTAAAAGACCAAACTTTAACAAGTTAGGGTGCTAAAAAGTAGCCTGATGACTGACGCTGCTTTGTATCCTTTATGTTGTGAGCTTTCATTCAACATATTAAATACACTATCATTCAAAAGTTTAGGGTCACCTAGATGTTTTCATGGCTTTGATAGAAATGGATACCTTTTATTATGATTGAAGTGATTTAAAAATATAGCCAAGGCATTACTAGTGTGTATAATGGCCATTAATTCTTGAAATGACTGATTTTTAATCTATTGTAGCGGTGCTACTTGAATTTGAAACTGCAACTCCCAGCAGTCCCTGCAGTGGCTCTGATTGGTCTTCTGCTGAGGGTGCATGGGTTGTTGGGGTTAAAGGATGTCAGCGCAGCCTTTAAAAGGGGGCCATTGACCAAAAGAAAAAAAAGTTTTTGTAATTTGTGTTTCAAGTTCCTGTCTGTCTGCTTTCTGTTGGGTTATCTGTACTTTTGTCCTGGATTGTTTTGTGGTTGGGGTCTAGATTGTCTGCCATCTGCCTGTGTACATGAGGTGTATAAGTGGATTCATGGCCATCCTGCAATGAAAGGAGCGCTCCTGAACCCGTCCACCCGTCTTCACCCATTCAGGAACTACCAGTAGGACTATTTTTACATTCCTATTCAACGTGTAGATCTCTGGACTATCTAACTTCATCATTACATTTCATCCGTTGCCATGTTTCACGGAATTTGCTGTGTGTGTTTTGTTTTATGCTTTGTGTATTTAATGTATGGTTGCCATAAGAGAACAGGGTGGTATTGTTGTTTTCATTACATTATTTATTTGCTGTTTGATTACCGGTTTGCTTTGTTTTTGTCTCTATTGGTGAGTGCGTGCGGGTCGGGCCAAGGCTGGGTGCGTCCCTGGAATCTCCACCACAGAAATAAATAAATCACCATCTTGTCGACAGTGTGAATCTTAGCAGCACCGGACCTACTACACCATTATTCGCATATGGCTTCAAAGTCCCATTTTCAGCAGCCATTCCTTTAGTGTCCTAATGGTCAACTCCCTTAGCTTATCCTCAATTAGTCATTTTAATTGCTAATTAGTTATTAGCGAAACGTTTCTAATTGCATTAGCACCACTGAAACCTCTTATTCTGTTCATTTGGGTTGCAAGTTACTTGCATTCCTAAAGTTCATTTCAGTGATCAAAAATCAGCTTTCTCAAGATTTTTGTTTGTCTGTATTTAGTGGGTTTATTTTGCAGAATGAAGGCTATTCCATGTGACAGATTGCCAATAAATTGAAAATTTAATACAAAAGTGTCTATTACTGTCTAGAGAGCAGAGGATGAATTGGATCTAATGAGTATAGAAAAAGAGGGTGAATACCAAGATGGACAGCTGCATAGGAGGAGAAAGACATCAGAATCTGCAGTTTGAAAACAAACGCTCTACTGGTCCTGAACGGACTTCTTTAAATACACGCCAAATACCAGTGTCATAAGCAACAGGGAAAACAATCTGTATATGCCCAAACTAGTCTTTACATTGTCAATATGACCTGATATTCTACTTTAAAGACCTAACAGACCTGAGCAAAAAGTTAGAAATTTGTAGATTTTGAAGGACAACAGGGATGGAATGGCTAGAGTCCAACATAATGGGTGGTCAGAAAGAGAGGCAGGAGGCTGGCATCAGATTCCACCAAGGAAAGAGAAATGGATGGACTAGTGGCGGGATTGGACAGAAAACCCTTTTCTGACTGAGGAAACCAGTATAATGATTATGTAGGTGGAGATATCCTTCCAAGACAGTACATTTACCCAGTATGGCTGGTGGCAGTACTCCTGGGCCAGGGCACCCATCTATACATCCCACTGGGCATGAAAGGAACTGTAGCCCTGCTGGGCAGATCTGCTGGGTACCATGGGTGCCACCAGGAAGAGCTGCACAGGTTGCCGACGCTGTTTGAAGGAGTTTCCGCCTGACCTAGAATTGCTACCTCAGTGCAACATCCTGGCACCGGAAGCACTTCTGGGTCCTGTATAAATGGGCCTTCTCATCTTTGTATACAGTATTGAGAATGACACAAATATTAATTTTCACAAAGTTTTTATGATGGCAATATGCATATACTCCAGAATGTTCTAAAGAGTGATCAGATGAAGTCCCTCTTTGCCATGAAAATGAACTTTATTGCAACAAAACCATTTCCTCTGCTGTTGTGATGAAGGCTTCAGGGCACCCAGAAAAGTCCAGCAAGCGCCAGGACCGTCTCCCTAAAGTTGATTCAGCTGTGGGTACCACCAGGGCAGAGCCTGCTCATGAATGGCAGCAAGCAGGTGTGACTGAGGCAAAAACTTTTGAAGGATGGCCTGGTGGGTGTCAAGAAGGGCAAAGAAGCCAAGAAAAACATCAAGGACAGACTGATATTCTGCAAAAGGGACAGGGATTGGACTGCTGGGGTCAAGTCATTTTCTCTGATGAATACTCTGACTGTTTGGGACATCCAGAAAAAAGAAAAGGTGAGCGCTACCATCAGTCCTGTGTCGTGCCAACAGTAAAGCATCCTGAGATCATTCATGTGTGGGGTTGCTTCTCAGCCAAGGAAGTGGGCTCACTCACAACTTTGCCTAAGTACACAGCCATGAATAAAGAATGGGACAAAAACATCCTCCAAGAGCAACTTCTCCCAACCATCCAAGAACAGTTGGGTGACCAACAATGAACAGCATGATGCTATGCTACTGTGCCATAAGACAAACATGATAACTAAGTGGCTTGGTGAACAAAACATCAAAATTTTGCGCCCATGGCCAGGAAATTCCCCAGGCCTTAATCCCATTGAGAATTTGTGGTCAATCCTCAAGAGGCAAGTGGACAAACAAAAAGCCATCAATTCTGACAAACTCCAAGCATTGATTAAAGCAAGAATGGTCTGTCATCAGTCAAGATTTGGCCCAGGCGTTGACTGACAGCCTGCCAGGGCGAATTGCAGAGGTCTTGAAAAAGAAAGAAGGGCCAACACTGCAAATATTGACTCTTCGCATAAATTTAATGTAATTGTCAATAAAAGCATTTGAAACTTATGAAATGCTTGTAATTATACTTTAGTATACCAGAGAAACATCTGACAAAAAGATCTAAAAACACTGAAGCAGCAAACTTTGTGAAAAACAATATTTGTGTCATACTCAAAACTTCTGGCAACAACTGCATCTATACGAGTATATACAAAAAATAATAATAATCCTAGAGAGTAATTGGAAAATAAAGCAGTAATACAGTTAACTCAACTTGACTTACCAATAGTAGCTGCAAGTTCTGGATCAAACGTATCATCTGTGAATCTCAGAAGAAGACTGCAAAGAAGAAAACATTTGTTGCGTGCGTCAGACAAAGGATCGCCCCTGATTGCACTCAATACAAAAATACTCCAGCGAAATTTAGATACAGTTAGGATGGTCATATACACAAACATATGTACTGCAAAAAATGATGAGGTTAATAACAGGAAATTTAAAAAAAAAAAAAAAAATTACAAACACCACAATTAAGATTGAATATCAAGTAAAAGCAACAACTAAAAACATGCTTTGGGCTGCCACTTCAAACATACTGAGAGAGCCAGCGTCACAAACATTTTTAACAATACTGTTTCACAGTTTGGGAGCTTAGTAGCACATACCTGCCTCTACAGTTACCTTATGCTTAATCCATACAAATTTTAATACTCCAGCACATGAGGATCTAAGAGTGCATGATGGAATATACTATGCCAGGGGTTGCCAAGTTCGACCCTGGTACACATATACTACATGACGTCGACTATCTACTTTTGGGGTGATGATTGACATCCAACGTTATTCCTCTTTATATTTTTATTTTATTTCACTGTAGAATCAACTCTCAGCAGCGACCAGCAGGGTGGCTATGTGGCACATGCGTATAGGCGCCATTCTTATTTCCTAACACCTTCACCGTCACTTTCTCTACCTCTTCATATCTTAACTCATTCTTGTGGCAGATTGAAAGCTTAAGTGCCAGCTTTAGTGAAAAATTAAGGAAAACATTAAGTAACTGCAACACAAACACAGACTTAATAAATTTTAACAGGAAAAGATGCCGATGACAGACGAGAAGAAGTGGACCGCTAGGGTGGAGAAAAGAAGAGCTGCTCAGGAGGCAGCAAGCGCTACAGAGAAAGAGGATGAAAACTGGGAATGCTCAAGTCAAGTGTATTCAATGCACGTTACCATGCAGTGCACCATTACTGGTGAATAAATACAATACATAATACAAATTAAAAGGCTTTAAGTACTTATACAGCAGACAACTAAAAGAAATGTATCCATATCCAACCCCCCCAAAATACTTTCAGTAACACAAAAAAGCTGGCAGTGTACTGTTTTATCACTACTTAGGGGGTTACTTCTTAACATAGGAACACCTAATAACTGTAATCACTTATGATCTTCAAGCAGTTCACTTGCCATTTATATTTAGTGAAAAGTCAAGCAAAATGACACCTTTTATTGGCTAACTAAAAAGATTACAATATTTTGCTTGACTTTTCACTACATTCATAACGGCTAACACGGTGCAACACCCTAGTACATTTATATTCAGACATTCTTACTCCACCCAAAAAGTATATACTTTTTTTAACCGATACTTAACCCATGTGAGTAACAAAAGCCAAGAAAAACTTCATCGCAGGTTTTCATGGTGAAGTTAAATATTGACTATTCAAATTTAACAAGGTCAACAGGTGACCAATGCTATACAGTGCCAATTAAAGTGAAAAATGTCCATTGAAAGAAAAGATAAAAAACATCACCCAACTAGTGTTGCATAATCCATATGTCCGATATCCATCAGTATAGTCAAAGCGTGTAAAATCTGTGCATTTTCTGAAAAATATTAACAGCTACTTGCTGAAAAAAACGTAATTGGAAGTAAACAGGGAAGTAATCATTCCCACAATGGTGTGCGTTTGAAACTTAAAGTAGTTAAAACTCTAAAGCTCAATGCAAATAAAAATTGCAGCGCACAGACATGTCTTCTATAAAAAGCAACACAGAACTATCAGGTGAGAGTCTAAAGATATGCTTATATAAACACACAGGATCTTGGCTTTAAACCTTCTATGTAATTATTACTGCCAAAGTAAATTAAAGAAAAAACATGCCAATGGACTATAAAACCAAGTTCAGTATACAGTTCATATGATCACAATAACAAAAAAAAATCTGCATTCATTTGATTTTGCTGGAAAGAAGTTCAACTACAATACTATTAAGAACAAAACAAAAAAATACTTTTATAAATGATCAAGAAGGAAATTTGCTAAAAGTTTTTTTAAATATAATTGCAACACACAATAAATGATTATTATTAGCAATAAGAACCCCTGATGTACACTACAGATGTTATTTCCATGGAGTAATTTGACATTTAGTGACAATGTTCAAACATTAAACTTTCATGAGAATAAACTTAGTAATGTTAACTGAGCAAGTGAAGTGCAGTTTCCTGAGAGGACCACATATAAAAAACTAACTACATATTGCATGGTTCAGGTTTTTCTATTATGTTTCACTAACAACTAGGGCTGTCAACTGAATCAAAAAATAATGTAAAAATATTCAAATTAAAAATAAGTAAATATGCAAATATATTCAAACTTAGGTTACAGTTTCTGTGTGTTACATAAGCAGAACACCTGCATGTGGTTTTAATTTTTTTAACTCTTTATTACAACGGTAAATAGTAGAACCTGCAAGAATATATATTAACAGCAAAAAAACAAAAAATATCCCAGTAATACTTGGGTATCTGTTATTTAAAGATAACAAACATCAAAATCCTGATCAGCTGCCCCCTACAAGAGGGAAGCATCAGCACCACCGTCTTGCTTTTTGTCTAATGCTGACACTTAGCCTGCTGGACACGAAAGCTTTCTCTCTCACCCCAGTCACTAATCTGTCCTACACCCTCACAAAAAGTGCTTTCTCCTGGGTTTCACTCCAGCCCTGCAGCAAGAAATGTCACAAAAGTTTTGTAGCAAGGGACACTAGCTGAATGCTACAAACACGATGCATGCAGCAACACTGTCGAAAAAGCTACATGCATTGCAGAGCCACCACAACGAGAAGAAAAAATATATACAAATATTAATAACAATGTAGCAAAGCGTGGTGCCCGTGTGTGTGGCACATAATTATTTGGGCTATTGTAATCAGAATAATAAGTTTAATGTCACTGTGCTCTGTGCAGACATTTTAAATCTGTTTTTTTCTTTTCTTTTTACATGCACAGCTGAGCCAGATTTAGTACAAAGGGGCTCAGCATTTAGAACTGCTAGGCCAAGCATAGGACAAGATAGACACACAGCTGGGGGGATGTGCAGTCAGCCTGAAAACATATGTATACAATTTTTCGTCTGTTAAGAGTCAGCATAAGATCTTCTTTCCTTGTTTGGAATTGGACTATATGCCTACATGGTGGCCAGCACGTGGAGAAAACAGTATAGAAGACTTGGACAGCAGCCAAACGCCTTCGAAGCCGACGGACAGATAGGAGATATCATCATCCAGTCCTGAAAACCCTTCCGTCACAGCGACGAAAATGGCAGACTGTATACATCGAGATCCCACCTTGATAAAAGTTTTGTTATGGCTTCCTTTCGTCTGCTATGCCACGTAAATCGTCATTAAAAAAAGCTTAAGTTATTTTCTCTTATGTGATTTCTTACCGCCATTCACTATGGGACAGGCATCGCCTTCTAATATTACAGTAATCCCTCGCTATATCGCGCTTTGACTTTCGCGGTTTCGCTCTATCGCGGATTTTATATGAAAGCATAACTAAATATATAACGTGGATTTTTCGCTGCTTCGCTGGTTCTGTGGACAATGTGTCTTTTTACTTCCTGTACATGCTTCCTCAGTTGGTTTGCCCAGTTGATTTTATACAAGGGACGCTATTGGCGGATGACTGAAAAACTAACCAATCAGAGCACGCAGTTAAGTTCCTGCTTGCTGAATGCAGTGTTAACCAGGAAGTCTCGTCTCGCTCATTCAGCATCAACGTGTTTCGCTGTGTAAAGAGTTGTGCTCTTTTGTGTTTATCTTTGTGCATAGTCAAGCCCTTCATTATGGCTCCAAAGCGATCTGCTCCTGCTTCAGGGGCCGTGCCCAATCGCAAACGGAAGATGTTAACGATTGCGAAAAGGTAAACGTTTTGGATTTGTTGAAGGCTACGATTCTTTTTATTTAAAAAGTAGGAAAGGAATATAAGATCTACGGCCGCAGTGTCCTTTTAACCAGGGTGCAAAACAAGTTGTACGTGGATGTAATAAGGCAGTAGTCTGGATGGAATCTGCTTTAGGGATTTGGATTGAAGACTGCCAGAAGAACAACAATGGCAGTGCTACACAATCACCTGAAGTGGCTCCTTTAAGGGCTGTAACGCTCTCCTTTGTTGTGCAGTAAAATAAAACTCATTGTTATCGGACAAGTCATCGTGTCATTGTTGGTGAGTAACCATAATTAATTTTCTACTTACAGTACTAAGTACATGTACGTACGTTTACTGTCACTGTACACATATTTACTGTATACTATTTTTGTTGCATTGTACGTATTTATTGCTGGTGGCATGTCTATCGTAATGGCTGTAACGTGATATCGGAGACACTCAATATCTTTAAAATAATATTTAGGTTTTACTGTATATAAACAGTGTGTTTATATACATAATTTCAATGAATCTTACCTAATATCTAAGAGAATACAAAGGGATTATGCTGTATAACTCTGCAGGGAATATTTATAAACAGTGTGGGAGAGTTTATAAGGGCTTAAAATATATAAAAGTAACCATAGAAACATATGGTTTCTACTTCGCGGATTTTCACCTATCGCGGGGGGGTCTGGAACGCAACCCCCGCGATCGAGGAGGGATTACTGTATATCTATATAGTTTCGGGTTACTTAAGATGCCACAATTGCAAAAGAACTTATTCCAACCAGGGAGCTAGCACTCCCTAGAGGAAAACAGCTATATTTTATGACAGCCAGGAAGGCTCACTGACCTGACAAGGATCTGAATACAGGTCAGTTTACTAAAACCACTACAGTGGTACCCCTGGTTGCGACCGTAATTCGTTCCAAAACTCTGGACGCAACCTTATTTGGTCGCAACTCGAACGTAATTTCCCCATAAGATTGTATGTAAATACAATTAATCCATTCCAGACCATAAAAAAAATATATATATTTATACACAGTTTGTAAGTGCAAAAATAGTTAATTATACCATAGAATGCACAGTTTAATAGTAAACTAAATGTAAAGAAACCCTTGAACAGAGAAAACTCACATTGTAAGAGTTCCGCTAGAGCCTTATAAAAAACTCGCTGTAAACACTTTTTTTTTTATGAGTTTTAAGCACAGAAAAAAAAAATTAAATGCCACTTCTCTTGCAAAACTTTTCAAACTATCCTCGGGTGGCATTAAATTCCTCACCTTGGCCACTCGAAAAAGGATTTTATTTCAGCAAATCGCCATGAATCTTCCTGGCTTCTCGCGTACGATCGCCACGCTTACACTCCCCTGCAAGGTGCTTCTCATTCAACCACACTAGCAACAGTTTCTCCACCTCTTCCAGCACTTGAGGCCTCTGTTTGGTTAACATTGTAACTCCTTTTTGCAGCTAACTTTGTTAGCCCCTGTATACGCAAACAAAAGAAAATGGAAATCGGAGAATGGGAAATCATTGGCACTTATGAACGCGCATAGGGAAACTGGCCGCCAGTGGTTTTTGTTCGCCACTAGAGCATGTGGTCGTAAACAGAGGCAAAATTTTGGCAAACTTTTTGGTCGTAACCTGAATTGTACGTGTTCGGAAACGTTCGTGACCAGAGGTTCTACTGTACAGGGTTAGGAATAACAAGCGAAGTAAAAGAACAGGCAAGAGGCAGGCAGGTCAAAGACAGAGAAAAGGAAAGGAGGGGAGGGGAGGTTAGGAGCAGGCGCCGATATGTCACATTGCCGCACCCAGCACATGACAAACCAACTCAGGATCCCAGATTAGGACCCGAGTGCAGTCATGCAACGGGCGACACCTCAGCACCACACATGTTCAGATGGACTGGAACAGTATGACGTTTTTCACGGTGGCTAGAGTGCCAATTCTGCCACCAACCCCCAGGTTTTTCCTGCAGGTTAGAGGGCCTACAAGCAGGGCTAGATGCAGATTAACGTCATACCCAGGACGGAGCAATTGCAGGTTAAGGGCCATGCTCAAGGGCCCAACGGAGAACAGTCCCTTTTGGCATTTACGGGCTCAGCTTATTATTTTGGAGGTGTCCAACGGGCAACAGCAGGGATTTGTATTGTAACATTCAGAATAAAAAACAGTCAGCACCTGTGGACTCTTATGGAAAAGCAGCCCTTGTGTGACTTTCAGGATCATCTCAGCATGAAGACAGAATCTGCACAACCAGTCTTCTATAAACACGCAGCAATGGTTTAATAAAGGTGCTCTGATTACTATTAAATACACCTCTTTGTTTTTAGGCATTGTGTATAAAACAGCAGGCATGAAAGACAGAGACTTATTGTGGGACACAACGTGTTGGATGACACTAAAAAAAAAGCTGTTTAACAGAGTAGTGGGATAGAGAGAAAAAAAAAACACAAATCTACATTGCAAAGGGGTCTGGCTGCAAGTTTTACTAATGAAGATATCAAGCTCAACATTCAAAATTATCAAAAAGGCTGATCGTGGAAGTGCAAAACCAGACCTGTAAAATACTGCAGCTTTGCACAGCTTGTCTGGAGTAACTCGATACCAAAATGAGTGTGGTTAAAACAACAGTTCTGTTACAATCAAATGTCAGCCTGTGATTTTGAGACTGTTTTTAAATAAATGTGAATTGTATTTGAATAGCAGTGTTCAATCTGATATCCCTAATGCAGACAACATAAGAGTGTGTGATATTTAATGTCTACAATAATATCTTAACTGCTGAAAGTATCAAGCATGTCACTCACTTTGCAAAAAAAACAATCAAAAACACGCCTTGAAAGTCCACACATTCGCTGTCTAATGTAACCTAACAGGACAGACTACTGCGCGCGTGTGTGTGTGTGTGCACGGACAGCGCACCACAAGTGAAGCTAGTGTCGCTGCCTAAAACTGATTAAGCAAACAGTGCCGGAGATAAACAGCCTTGCAATCAACATCATTAGATTTAATTGCAAGACGTTGATCGTCCTTAGCCTAGTGGTGCTCTAAATTGGAAAAGATTGATGATGCTCAAAAGACAGTAATCTGCAAACTATATCGAAAATCATTTGCTGTTAAAGACAGCTTGACAACTAACTAGTTTCACCATCTGCGAAGTGAAATTTAAAACACTCATACAGATTACCGCCTCCTTGCGCCACTCAATCCCGCTACTATGGCTGCAGAAGCTGGAGCAGCTGGTGACTAAGGGATGGAGCAAAAAAGAAAAAAATTTCATTTTAACAGCTAAAAAAAAACAAAAAACAAGGAATTCAGAGAAGACGAGTCTGCACAGTCATATAAAAAGAGATCAAAGCTACTTGATACCGGAGGTGAACTGTGATGTAAACCCACCTGAGTGGTGGATAACACAAGAAGTACATTTCCCCAAATTGGGGAAACTTGCAAAAAAGTATTTGTGCATCCCTGCATCAGGCAACCCTTCTGAGGGGGCTTTCAGCAACAGAGGAAATGTTGTAACAGGTAACTGTGCTGCTCTGAAGCCTGATGCTATGGACTGACTGGTGTTTCTGTCATACAAGTTTCCTCGATTGCATTTTACACCCGTTTTATTTTTTCTGACTAGGGGGATTCGCACCCTGCTCGCTTGACTCACCAACCCCTTCACCCCCATCAGTACTACCTGCTGTTGTGAAGAGGGGGGCTGAACGAACCCCAAGGAGACGTGGTCGCTCCTACGAAACCCCTCTTAAATGGTGATACAATGGGAAACAAATAAGTTGTTTTTTTTACCTCCACTTTGCTCAATCAGCTGCTGCTGCCCTGCCGCGTGATCTGCATTTCATTCTGCGCTTCAAACGTTTAAAAGCCTGTACAGCACCCATCCTTTTGTCTCACTGCCATGTCTCTCTTCTCCCCCAGACATCCTCAAACACTATTCTATCCCTTTTCATCGTTCCGTTATTTCACCAAGTAATATTTTCCGTTTGTTTGCACTAATGCAATCTTTACTCTCATTTTTTTAAGACTTTCGAATTTTCCTACTTCCATTATCTCTAACCTGCTCTGCATCACGGGACTTGCTTCCAAAGGTTCTAAGTATGACATGACTTGACTGTCTCACGGGACACGTGAAAGTGTCTCTCTTCAAAAGATCACGTCTCGTCGCAGGAAAAAAGTCCCATCTCGTCGCAAGATTTTTTTAATAATAGAGAGATATCTTTGTGCAATATTGGACAGAACTTGAAGTAATTTGTTTGAAAATGTTATTGGTTCGGGTTTTTTGTATCTTTGTGCAATATATGACAGAACTTATTTACAAATGCGATAGGTTTTTTTTTCCTGTGCAGTATTTGACAGATCTTTGGATTTTAACACCATAGTACAGTATGTTAGATTTTTGTTCTTACTTGTATGCTGCACAATTCACCTTACAGCAGAGCACTTTGTTTATCCAGACTAATGTTCATGCCCTGTATTTCAATTATGATTAGTTTTTTATTCCCTTTGGATTCATATATTGATTACATTAAGGGTAAGTGACTGTTTAAAATGCTCTCATTATAATAGTTTTGTTGGTCTTAGTGCAATTTTTTTTTTTGTGTAAACCCTGTAGGCCACATTGAAATGGTTTACTCATACTTGAACTGTTTGACCTCAGTAATACTTTGACTGGTAATTTTAATCTTTTTCTGTTATTTTACTTCGGTTTTAAATAAAACAATAAGACCTGTTTTCCTTAACTGTCGTTTCCATTAATCTCATTAGTAAGCTAAAATTAATACCCTATTATCAAGACCAAGCTACATCAATATGAATTTTACCAACACATTTTTAAAAGATGCAAAATATCACCTGATTATCATTATCATCAAAGTCCCAGAAGATATCAGGATATATCTTTATGAACCCCTATGTCAATCTCATTTTCACTCTGCTTATACTGGTAAGGGTTGCTTTGACTTCATGCTGAGTGGGACTTAAAACTTTGAACTCTCTGTATCAGGTTAGTATTACATTTTCAACAAACTGACTTTTTAAATAGTTAATAAATAGTGGTATAATGTATTAGATAGAGAGTTAATTATGAAATGAGACTAACCCTTTTGGCCCTGGATTTTCTGTTATTATGGGAAAAATTATTTTGTGAGATATTCTACCTTTGGGGTTTCTAGGAAGCTCAAAAATGAAATAAATAAATAAATTATATATATATATATATATATATATATATATATATATATATATATATTTATTACTATTATACAATAGCTGCCAAATACTTCACTGTTCTTAAGGAAATACAATTGAAAATTAGTACAGACGCTTAAACTTGAGTATTATCTGGACATTTTTATTGATCACAAACCAAAATTTTGCAAGATTCTGAACAGTGAGCTACTATTACATGAAAAGCTGAAGAAGCTGAATTATAATGGTGCAGGACTGAGTATTAATGCTATGCAGAGAAAAAACATAAATCAATCAGTAATTTTAGGAGAACAATCATTACAAACGAAAGGTCTACCTGTGACAACATCCTTGTGGTGATTCAGATATCATATTTGCTGCACTCTCTCATTGTATAAGATTATCAAATATGAAAAATGAAACTCAATATGACATTTCAGAAGGTCATCCAAGACTTCACCTCTAAAGGAGAATCTTAGCAAAACTTTAAGCCAGTATTTTTTGATATGGATTGCATTGGAGAATTTAGATGGAAGGTGGATGACTACAGCACTAAAAGGCAGTCAGAACACACAACTTATGCTGCTGTTGAGAAAGGTTCTGACGTCCACTATAAGTGTTTTCTTTTTTACTACTATCTTATCAAAATACAGTATGCTACAAAAAAGGCAACAGTATAGTCATATGTCAATTGTTGTCCAGTATTGGTACTGGGCCAAAACATTTACTGCATTTTATCATTTAAGACCATTTATGTGACTTTTCCAGTGATTACCAGTTGTGGCCTTCATTTACATAATCCTAATGAGTCAGAGACACTCGGCAGCATGCTCCCGTCAAGTCAGCTGCGTAATGTGACGTGCCAAGTGACTCAGTCCAACTAGTCTGCGACCCACTCCGATAAAACAAAAGGACGTCTGGATTTTATCCTTAGTCGTAAGGATTGGTTCTCTGTGCATTTGAGCTGGCAAACAATGAATGCTCATCCAAATGTACAATTCATATACTGTAGCAATAAGGAATGCAAGCGTTTTGGACCTCACAAACAGAAGAGGATCTCATCTCTCTAATATCTCACTATACATGTTAATCCTACATGGAGCACAGACTCCATCTAGCAACATGTTATTGGCTGTCACAAAAAGGTGCGAATATGGACTGCACTGTAAGGTTGGTCCAGTGACAAAAGCAGCAACTGCGGTTGGCAATTCTGTCATACCCCTACATGCGACACTGTCTCTGCATTAAACTTCAAGCCCGACAAGTGACAATGCCACAAGGCAAGCTTTATGATGTTTTATTTTACATCTTAAACATTTTTTTTTGAAGAACTGGTCTATGTGTAAAAAGAGTCCAGCAGAATACTTTTTTCTTACACAAAATAAGATGTTCAAATAATTGAATTCAAGAAATTAACAGAATAGCCTAGTGCAGGGGTCGCCAACTACGGTCCTGGAGGACCACTGTGGCTGCAGGTTTTCATTCCTAACCCTTTTCTTAATTAGCGACCTGGTTTTGCTGCTAATTAACTTCTTTTAAGAATTAATTTTAATTGACTTGCTCTTAAAGTCTTAGGCCCATTTAATTGGTTTCTTTTTCCTTAATTAGCCACCAAACAAAGATACAAAATGAACCAAAACATGACCAGCAAACTGTGTCCATCATACAATATTTGAGAATAAGGAAAGATGAAGGTCTCAGGAATGCTGATCTGCTCAGGTCCACAAAACATTTGAACAGTACTCTTAGAAAAGAAAATCCAAAATTTCATAAATGTCTGCTGTTACACCACAAGAGCAGCAACAAGCCATGGAATTAAAGAACGAGTTTAATTAACGAGAATCAGTGTCTAATTAAGCAACTGGTTGGAGTGAAATTGGTTGGAGTTTGAGGCTCTAACTTCATTGGTCTTCTGTTGGCTCCCTCACTTCACATTTAATTTCTGTTTGGGTGCCATTTAAGGAAAGAAATGAAGCAATTCCGAGGAACAAATCTCTAAACAAGTCAAATAAAATTAATTCAAAAGAAGTTAAGTAGCAGCAAAATCAGGTCACTAATTAGGAAAAGGGTTACAATGAAAACCTGCAGCCACGGTGGTCCTCCAGGACCGGAGTTGGTGACCCCTGGCCTAGTGCATTGAGATTCCTTTTTTTTTTTTTTACATTTTTTTAAATAAAAAGTAGTGCTGGATCCTACAGATCCAAATTTTTAAATTGTTAAAATGTATGTAAACTTCATATACAAAAAGCCCTGGCATGCTGTGCTTGGCTAAACAGTACATTTAGCTTATGCAAAAAATCATCAGAGCAACACTATCCGTCAGAAAATTACATTGACTGATAATACTTAAGAATGTTATTACAGGTTAAAAATATATTATATATATATAAAAAATATAAAATACCAGTAACGGTGTACTGCACGATAACGTGCAGTGAATACACTTGACTTGAGCATTTCTAGTTTTCCTCCTCTTTCTCTGTACGTTTAGCATTCGTTTGCTCAGAGGTTGATGCGCTTGCTGCTTCCTGAGCAGCTCTTCTTTTCTCCACCCTAGCGGCCCATTGCTTCTCTTCTTTCATCTGCATCTTTTCGCATTAAAACTGATTAAGTTAGTTTTTATGTTGCAGTCACTTAGTATGTTTTCTTTCATTTTTCACTTAAGCTGGCACTTAAGTCTTCAATCTGCCTCAAGAATGATTAAAGACTAGGCTGACCCGCCTTTCAAGGCGACCGACTTTTAAGTTGACCACTTCTTAAGGTAATTCAATATGTAGATCAATTTGATATTTTATACAAACTCATTAATTTGGTTATATTGCATTTGAGCGGTCGTAGTTTGTTATTTTTGTGATGAAATTTAAACTTTTTTTCTATATTGAGGTCGTTCTTTTAAACCCCCCTGATATTTACTACGCGGTGAGGCATTTGTACTCCATCAACATTAATTATTTCCAGAGACATAATTTTGTCTATTTTTCCAGCGCATCGCGCACAAAAGTAAGGGAACAATGGGAGCACCAGAACTCTGCTCACATCATGTCGCTTCGTACCGCAAGCTGCAAGTAGTAAGTCTGTGATAAGTGAAATACCGCTATGCTTTCCACTCACAGGACGGAAGGACAATCCCGACCGCTTTTATTTTTTTTTTTAAGAAAGAAAAATATATCGCACAGTCTGGAGTAGAAAACGATCTTTTACCTGGAAAAACGAAACTACAAATCCCATCATGCATTGCAAAATGGACGGGGCATGTGTGAAACTCCGCGCCTGCATAGCACTCACGGGACGGAAGGACATCCCGACCGCTTTTATATAGTAAGAAGATATGAAGAGGTAGGGGAAGTGACCGTGGCAGTGGGTAGCGCTGCTGCCTCGCAGTTGGGAGACCCGGGTTCACTCGCTGAGTGGAGTTTGCATGTTCTCCCCGTGTCTGCATGGGTTTCCTCCGGGTACTCCAGGTTCCTCCCACAGTCCAAAGACATGCAGGTTAGGTGCATTGACGATTCTAAATTGTCCCTAGTGTGTGCTTGGTGTGTGTGTGCCCTGCGGTGGGCTGGCAATCTGCCCGGGGTTTGCTTCCTGCCTTGCACCCTGTGTTGGCTGGGAGTGGCTCCAGCAGACCCCCCGTGACCTTGTAGTTAGGATCTAATGGGTTGGATAATGGATGGATGGGAAGTGACTGCGAAGGTGGTAGGGAATGAGAATGGCGTCCATACGCATGCGCCGCACAGCCACCCTGCCGAGAGTTGATTCTACATATAAAATAAAAAGAGTAATAAAAATCATCACCCCAAAAGCGGATAGCAGACGTCACGTAGTATATGTGTACCAAATTGTTTTTAAAGCAACAGATGGTTTATAACAGATGCATACCACTATTAGCCTGCATAATTCTGCTTTGAGTTGGCATAAACATACGAAAGCAAAAACTTGGACTGTAGTAACCTTTCACCTGATGATCAGGCTCAACTGCCCTGTCACAAGCAAGACTTCAGCCAAAGGGCACTATGAACATCACAGCTTGCAAAATCTCTTGACAAATGAGTCCACAATGTTGTAATCTTCAGCAACAGATGACTGAGTTATAATAAAAGTATTACATACTTTTGAAACGTTAGCTCAAAAATCATCCTGACTGGAAAAGAAAAACTTTACTCTCCTGAAGCACAGCAGCTACAGCCACAAAACAGACAAATCAAAATAAAATTTGAAGTTCATATATAAAATATATATTAGCAAGGTGTTACAACAAGTAGTATTAGTGCTTCTCAGTAAATGTGTTATTTAGTTCACGGTCAGGGTGCCCTCTTAATGATATTTACATGTAATCCTGGAGTTTTAGACAGCACTTTAGTCTCCGGGGACTTTTAAAAAAAAAAAAAAATAAGCAATATTATTATATCAAGGTAAAGCACATCCTTCTCACAAATACAGTTTTATCTATTGCAATGTGTATTTGTCTTTTTTGGCTTTTTACAGAAGCTAGCTATCTAGACAGACAAAACAGAATGACGAAAAAGAAAAAAAAACTTTGGACTTGGCAGTCTCAGTGAGGCATCATGCAGGTGTAATGCCATTGCTATACGGAAGCTCCATATTGTTTCTTGAAACACTTCTGCTGAATAATTTGTTGGGTGAAAGTCAAGTGTAAGTGTATCAGATAGGGGATGTGCAGAAATTTGTTCATAATGGCACTTAGTTTGGTTTCCATTCTGTCCTTTACTACTACCTCCAGGGGGTCCATAGTGCATCCAATGACCGAGCCTGCCCTTTTAATTAGCTTATTGGTTAGGTGGACTTCTCTTTATAGTGATGTTACCTGCCCAGCACACAACAGCACAGAAAACTGCACTGGCCACCAGTTATAAAACATGTAAAGGATGTCACTACCTACATTAAAAAAGCACAGTTAAGGAAAAAGAGTCTGCTCTGGCCTTTCTGAAGTAGTTATTCTGTGTTACGAGACCACTCCAGCTGGACCACCAGTTATTTGTTACAGTGCACCTCCTTCACATCCATTCCCTCAAAGTTGACTGAACACAGAGGCTCTTTGGTACAGTAGAAATCAGTTACCAGTTTCTTGGTTCTGCATAGTCTCCATTTTCAGTGTAAATGAAGATTGTAAACTGACCAAGTGTGAGGGGATGTGGCTACATTACCTGCAATTAAATATCATCAAAGGCACGATTTCGGTTTGGTGAATATCGCTGTTAGAAAAGGGCTCTGTCATTATTTAGTTTTAATTGTATGACAGATTATACTGGATTACTCTTTCTTTGTTCCCAGGGAAAAATGTGGTTTTTAACAGAAACTATCTAAACAATCAAATACAAAGATAGATAAATATATATATCTCCACACTATGGAATGAACAAACACCAGGAGGACTAAAAACAAAGAAAACCTCTGACTTTGCAGTCACAGTGAAGCGTTATACAGGTTTATTGACAGACTTCCACTGAATAATTTGCTGGCTTAAAGTTCTCAGTGTTGATGTGTCAGGGAGAGGATGTGCAGTATTGTTCATAATTGTACTTGGTTTTGTTTTAATTCTCTCCACCTCTACTACCTCCAGGGGGTCAAGTAAGCCTTATAACTAAGCCTGCCCTTTTAATTAGCCTGTTGATTTGGTGGGTCTCTCTTGAAAAGATGTTACCAGCCCAGCACACACCAGAGTAGAAAATTGCAATGGGCATCAAGGAGCTGTAGATGATGTGAAGGATGACACAACCACATTGAAGGCACACAGTCTCCTAAGAAAAAGAAGACCCTGCTCTGCCCTTTCTTGTATAGTTACAAGACCAGTCAAGCCTGTCATTGATATGAACCCTCAAGCACTTGTAGCAGTACACAGTTTGTACATTCACTCCCTGAACAGTGTCTGGACAAACAGGCTCTTTGGTAGTGTTAATGTCTTATTAATAAATAACAGTACTTGTTATTTATATAGCACCTTGCCCATACTCAAGAAAATATGAGCTTCTTAAAATTTGTATTAACCGATTATTAAACTAACATGATTACTGTAACATTATATGGATACATGAAAAACTATATGATTAGAACCATATTACTATTAAACTCTTTTCAATGATGGTTTAGCTTTCCATTTGAAAACAATTTAATACTATACATATGGGAGTGACTCAGAATTATGTATTATAGTGTACTTGAAAATCAAACATCATCATTTTTCAATAACAAGACAGGTCAAGAAATCTGAAGCACTACGATTATATTGTCAGTGAGGGCCTCTCGTAACCTTAACACTTTACCAGCGACAGGGCGAATCCCAGTACCCCATATTTTCAGTCAAGAGTTGGTAATATTCTAAGAAATGCAAAATTATATCGATCCATCCGTTTTTCGACACTATTATTATGGATCGTGGACAAATTATATATAACGTACCTTAACTCAACACGTACGAGTTAAACTATAATTCGCTATTCTGTTACTAAGACACACGACTTACGAAAATTTGCGACATGACTGCTACCTGCAGTGAAAGGTTCAGGTAATTTCGTTATACTTGTATCTACTTTTTACACAATCACAGGTATTTAAAATTTTGTCCAACATAAGGTTATTTCCGTAGATGGTAAATTGGCCACCGATAACACGTCAGTTATAACAAGCGTGTGTAATTACTGTAGTAATAATTGCCATTAAAAACAATAATGCGCTGTCTGATTTTGTAGGTAATTCGCATCGGGTCACAGGTAATAAAGTAAACACCGTCACTTCTTTGGAATGGCTTCTTCAAAGATAAAAACTGGACAAGTTTTATCCAAAGCCAAGCCTTTCCCGGAAGGTGTTTGCTAAGGCCTCGAGACACCCAAACAAGGCCTCGTCCTTTGTACTGTCAACTATCAAAAACGTGTAAGGGGACAAATTACACTCCTACCTGGACTTTCCCACACCGCTCTCTCCAATTATTAAAATTTTCAAAGTAGTCAGGACGTCGTCATCCATATTTTTCCCCTTGTTTACCTCTGTTTCTCTTGCTTGAAAATGATGTGCTAGGTTTCTTACTGCTTGCCCCTAACCGGAGCTGCGCTACAGCACAACGCCGCAACTGCCGATGACGTGGACAACTCCGCCCGCTCATAATGTAACTTTCTATTGGTCCCTTTCTCGTGACGTCACGACTTAGCACACGAGAAAAGAAAAGAATTGGGAAGAATTGAGCAGAATTGATTAGAATTAAGAAAGACGTGATTCTGTTAACTAACGGAATTTTGTAGAAAAGAAACGGGCTATAAATCAGGTACAGATTATTTCACGAATAATATTTTCCGAATATTAAAAATACCACGGATATGATTTTAGCTCACTAACCATTCCAATAAAGACAATGTGTGCCGTTCAGTATTTTGAGCCAAATGTTAAAGCGATTCGCCACAACCATGTGAGGAACAAAATAAACAAAAATAGAGAAAGGGACAGAAGTGGTGCCTGCATGACTAATCAGTGAAGACAACGGTCCACAGCCAGACTTTAAAGGAAAGGCAGTAAAGAGGATAAAGTGGCCACCCAAACTTGATGTCTTGATGATTGATGTTGAAATCAGATTTGATCCGTTAAACCTCAGCTTCGAGAGTTCAAATAGAGTTAGGTTAGAGAAACAAGACTTCCATGAATCAAAAGAGACAGAACAAGGGGATTCCATCGACAGGCCAGAGCAAGTTTGGCAGCAATGCTATCCAGAGATGACAACCACTGCTAGACTGGGCTGAGATGGGGATTGGAAAAGTCCAGGGGCCTCATGTATAACGCCGTGCGTAGAACACTCACTATAACATGGCGTAAAAGCACAAAAGCCGAAATGTGCTTACGCACAGAAAAATCCAGATGCAGGAATCTGTGCCTACTCCTACTTCCACGTTCTTCCGCTACATAAATCCCGATCAGCGTGAAAAGTAACGCTCGTGGATGTGCTTTATGTAACGCCCCAACTACTCCCAGAATTACGCCTCTTTGAATATGCAAATCAATAGATAGATAGATTGATAGATAGATAGATAGATAGATAGATAGATAGATAGATAGATAGATAGATAGATAGATAGATAGATAGATAGATACTTTATTAATCCCAAGGGGAAATTCACATAAAGTCATATACGGAGCTGCTGGAAAGGCTGCCACTCGGATGCGGCGCCGGAAATAACCTTATTATATATATATATATATATATTATTATAACCTTAACAATATAAATCGCCCTTAAGCTCAGCCTTCTGTGAAAAGACAATGGGAAAAGCACGGGGGAAAATATAAGAATTTCAGCGAATACCAAGTGGAGGCAAATGAAAAAAAAACTATTTGTTCAAATAAACCGTGGTATAATCAACAAAAGGAAGTTGATCGAGTGAATTAGCGTGTTGGAGAAACTTGAAAGCTCACGTTCACAAAATCACAAAGTGCCGGAAATAAAAAAGAAGTCACATAAGGCGAAGAGTTGTAGGCCACTGTCTGAGTGTCATATGAAAGCTTATTAGGGTACAGAGAAAAAAAGGCACACAGTAGGGAAAAAGTACGAAATGTCAACTTCAATCTCGACATTTCCACTTTAATCACGTAGTTTATTTTGTCATTAAAGTAGAACATCATAAACTTCATCTTAAAATCGTTTAATTACTCAGTTTCCCAAATCACATTTTGTATTTGATCTTCTATGTGCTCTAATCACTACTTGCTTCTTAAACCGGCTCTCTTCCTCCAACTGGACACAGAATCCATTACATTCATGATATTACAGCTCTCTAAATAACTAAAATACTGAGATGTATACGTGATATCATTTTCATGATGATAGGAGTTAAACCACGTTATTAAACATGTGTTTCACTTCGATGAAATCATTTATTGCAGCAATACTCAGGGGCGGCTCTAGGCTTGTGGTGGCACTGGGCAGAGGAAGAATCGGTGGCTCCTTCGCCGCCAATGTCAGTAAGGTAGCTTATGCACGGTGGATGGCCACGTCCGTTGCAGATACTGCATAGCCGCCTCGTGCTCATGACACAAGCATTTAACTTTTGCCGAAATTTGTTGCTGCGTTTTTAGTTGTGTTGTTATTTTCTCTTTCTGTTTTATATTCAATATATATTGGCGTAGCCGTCACTGCAGTCCTTGCTTTTCTTTCCCCAAGTAACCGATCGCCACACAATCAGCTCTGTAATAGAAGTTAAGCCATCTGTAAGCTTAGCGCCGATTCTTCAAAACCTTTAAGGAACATTGAAATATCTTCGTAGTACATGTTTAATTATTCTATGCTTAACGACACTCCCAGTGAAGAATATAGATTATTTAAATGAAGTTAAAGTTTTATCTGTATAATTTAATAAACATATTTTGCTGCATTTCACCTTAAAAATGATATCGTCATCATATGTAAATACGCACTCTATAAAGTGGCTCAGGTTGTGCGATATTATAACTATAGTGCAAGTTTACAGTGAGGTGATTGTACTTATAAGCACAAACAGTTCTACAAGGTGCAATTGATTAAGTGCATTTAAAGTTCTTGGTATGAAACTGCTTCTGAACCGCGAGGTTCGTACAGGAAAGGCTTTAAAACGTTTTGCAGTGGCTGAGACAGCGTGTCCTTGATGCTGTATACCGATAATTCTCTTTCCGATCAGCTGCTGCTGTGATTCACACTCAGATACAGTGATACAAATAAAGTACTCCGAGTGGTGCAGTGAGAGTAATATGGAAACAGATGATCCGCTGTGGCAACTCCTAACAGGAGGAGCTGAAGAAGAAGAAGAAGAAGAAGTGAGAGTAACAACACTAAAGCAGTTATGGTATTTGGAATACTATGGCTATTCCCTGGACCATTATATTGTTACAAGTTAATTACAATCAGATGCTTTACACTAATAAATAATATGCTGTTAGTTTCAGTGTATTTATAAAGCCGCGTCAGAAAAATAAGGTGTAACCACACAGGAACAGTAGCACTGCTTTGATGCTGGGTGCCGCCAGTCTGCAAAACCGAGCGGAGAACTTGCATACGACAAGGTATGAGGTACCGTGGAAAAGTGCGTGGCTTTACGCCAAGTGTAGGTTTTATACATCGCGATTTGAACGTGGAAAAGTTCTTAAGCAACATTTCTGTGCGTACGCACCGTTTATACATGAGGCCCCAGGAGAAGGAAAAAATATAGTGAGAAAGGAATCTGGATAGAGAGGATTAAAGAGAGGAAATCTGAAATAGCCAGCCAACAACATATAACAGTGGCGCAGACCCAAAACTTGTGGAATAACATTCCGGGGACATTTAAGAAGCAGAAGCAACAAGAGGGTGTCAGTGGATAAACCCATAGCAAAACGTTTACATGGAGTGGATATCATCAGACCCTCTTCTTCTGCTAGGAATCTTATAGTTTTTGGTTCCTCCTTTTCTGATTCTACCTCCATAAATCACATTAAGAAACTTTCTTTCTTACTTCTATCTTCATAATATATCTCATGTCCCCTTTTATCTTGTATCCCAGCTCCAGCTGGTTCAAAATACTTACCGCAAGAGTCCTTACAAAGACCTGCAACAGTGAGCACATAACAACCATCTTGCTCCAACTTCACTAGTTCCCTTTGTCTTATAGAACTGAATATAAAATTAGATAAACTAAAAAAAAAAACAAGGATACAGACTCACAGGACAAATAACTCAGTCATTCAATCAATAAAAATAAACAGACTGAGCTTTTTCCTGAGTTGATGAGCTAGAATGGTGTGAAAAGCACTGGAAAAGTCAAACAACATGATCCTGACTGTGGTGTGTGCTTTGTTCAAGTGGGAGTTGGCACCGTGGAGCACATAGATCAGAGCATCCTCCACACCTAGATGTGTCTGACAGGCAAACTGCAGAGGATCCAGATGTTCTGAAACCCAGGGTTGTGGCTATTTTAGGACCAGCCTCTCAAAAGTCTTCATGGTGTATTATGTAAGTGCAACTGCTCTGAAGTCCTTGGGATTCACTGGAATGTCATGTTTTTGGCATTCGGACAGCACAGGATGTTTTTCCACAGCCTGGGAACCTTCTGCAGATTTAGGGAAATGGAGAACAGGTGCTGAAAGACCCCGCAGAGTTGGCTGGCACACATTTTCAGAACCCTGGGGCTGATTCCTTCTGGCTCTGAATCCTTGTGTATACAGAAGTTTCCCAGCTCTTTTCAACCTTAATCAAGACACACAGTCCAGGGAGTGAGGGGGTGGGGGGTCTGGTGACCACTGATTTGATATCATTGTAGGCTGTGCAGGGTGTAGATGAAAGTCGGGATTCCGGAATCTCTTCCCCTGTGTGCTTGTACACAAGGGCTAGCAGTGTTGGGCAGTGTTGGGCTAGCTGTGTTCTTGTACTGGTAAGAATGAGTCAAACCTTTTGAAGAACTGGCTTAGGTCACTCTTTTCTTGTTCCCTTCCTCTACATGTGCTACTGTCTGCTTGTAGCCAGTGATAGTCCTTATCCCATCCATACTTCCTTCATGTTGTTTTGTTGTACCCTGTGTTCAAGTTTGTCTCTGTAGTGGGCTTTCCCCTTACTGAGATGCTTCTCTAGTTCTGCCTGCACCCACTTAATTTCGTCCTTATCTCCAACCCCAAAGGCTCTCTTCTTCATATTCAGTAGGACTTTCAACTCATGGTTTATTGTTGGGAAAACAGCGCACTGTCTTTGTGTGAACTGTGTTACAAAAAACTTGATGTAGTCTGTGATACAGTGGCTTAGCTCCTCAATGTCCTGGCAGTGTGACTCACAAAGCATATCCCAGTCAGTGTTTTAAAAAGCATCCTTCAGAGCCTCCTCAGCCTCCATTGTCCATAACTGCATGGCCAGGGTGGTGGCTGGCAAACTCTGGACAATTGATTTATATGTGAGTATGAACTATACTAAATTATGGTCCAATCGACCCAAAGATGGCAAAGCAACAGGGTAATACATCTCTTTAACACTGGAATATAACAAGTTCAGGGTCCTATTTTCTCTTGTTATTATTAGCCTATAATGCATTAAATGGTCCGGCACAGGGCTATAACAGTAACCTCCTATTACTATTCTGCTTTTTGCCCACTAAGGTCCACTGATTCTGGCAATCTTGTGTGCCCCAAGCTAATCTGTGCTCTATTGGTGACGGAGCCTTCGGCTCAGACACTGGAACGAGCTCCCTAAAATAATAAGTTTGGCTGACTGACTCAATTCATCCTTAAAAAAAAAATAACAACTTGAAACCCATTTGTTCAGGAAGGCATTTAACTGACCCTGACATTGTAACCTTTCTTTTAGTTTACCCTCTGTGTGCAGAGACTTAGGATGATTTGAATTTTTGTCACAAAGTATTTTATTTGTTCAAGTTTTTCTTGTAGTATTTTTATTCTGGTTTATTGTCTCTTATTCTAATCAAAAGCTTTATTTTTCCTGTATTAATCTTTATTTAGTGCTTTAAACAGATAATTATTTGCTTAAATATTTAGGGTTGGGCTTCCAAGCCCCCTACCCGTGGCCCCCAAAGCAACCAGGATGGCGGCCCCCATGTGATTCAGGGTGGGCATAGACCCTGTTTCGGTCCCTCAAGGTGTCCCACCCGGTTGTCGTTGCCCCTGGCATCCCTGACAACATGTAAAAATCTTCTGATGACTCTGTGATTGCTAGCCTACTGAATGAAAATGAAGAATTTATGGCGATAGATCATTTTCTTAATTGGTGTGATTTATCTTTTCTACAATTAAACATTACAAAAATTAAGGAACTAACAATCAGTTTTAGAAGAAACACCCAGGAAATGGAAATTGTGGACAGTTATAAGTATCTGGAAACAATCATACATTTAAAACTGACTTTTAATAAAAATGGAGAAGCTATCTGCAAAAAGGGACAGTTGCACCTCTGCTGTCTAAGGAAGATGTATGATTTTAGTGCATGATGTCACTCTTTTTAAAAATCTTTTATTGAGTCTGTCATTATGAATATTCTGCTGTCTGGGTTTGAAAGTCTAAATGTCAAAAACAAAATCAGAATAAATCAAATTGTAAATCACAAAACTATTTAATCTTCCTATATATTATGCTACTGTGGCTGTCCATTTGTCTGTCCAGGATTTAAAATCACCTGTAGCTCACAAACCGTTTGAACTATTGACCTGAAATTTGGTACACATATACTACGTGATGTCTACTATCTGCTGTCAGGGTGATGATTGACCTCCAAGGTTATTCCTCCTTTTATGTTTATTTTATTTTATTGTAAATTCAACTCTCGGCAGCGGCCAGCAGGGCGGCCGTGTGGCACATGTGTATGGGCGCCGATCTCATTCCCTACCATCTTCGCCATCACTTCTCCTACCTCTTCATATCTTAAATCATTGTCGAGGCAGATTGAAGACTTAAGTGCCATCTTAAGTGAAAAATCGAAGGAAAAAACGACTTAATCAGTTTTAAGTAACTGCAACACAAACACAGACTTAATCAGTTTTAATGCAAAATAATAAGCCAGACAAAGCTCAGAAGAGAAGAAGTGCACATTGGACCAGGATTCAAATTCAACTCTTACATAGCTAGGAGTGGAGAAGAAAACCGAAGAGCTGCTCAGGAAGCAGCAAGCCTGTTCAACCTCTGAGCAAACGAATGCTAAACATACAGAGAAAGAGGCTGAAAACTAGAAATGCTCAAGTCAGGTGTATTTAAAATCCAAACGCTAAAATCTCAAGTAGTATTCACTGGTAGTTAATAATAAAATAATAAAATAATAATAGTTTTAATGCCTGACTACCCCAGGTTTACATTTTGTGTGGACAATTTCTGTTCAGTTTTGTCATTTGTCATGTGCATGAATGTAGGGGACAGAAACAGACATGTTATTTATTGGGGGGGAATGATGCTGACTGCAACAACATTCTGTCACTTTTTAACTCAGTAGGAATCACCATTAGTTTTTACAGAACTAGCATGCAATTTAGGTGTTATTTTTGATACTAGTATGCTGTTTAAAGCACACATTACAAAACTATCCAAAACATTTTGTTTTTCATTTTATAAATTTTGGAAAATTAAGACATTTTCTAAATAATGCAGGACATTGAGAACTTAATTCATGCTTTTATTTCTAGTAGGATTGACTACTGCAGTGACTTATTCACTGGCTTTTCTAATTATTCTTTATGCATCGTTCAGTTAATTGAAAATGCTGCTACAAGAATCACTACAAGAACTAGAAAGTACAAACACATAACTCCAGTTCTCAAGTCCTTACACTGGTTCCCAGGATATCATAATCCTCCCTTTAACTTATACAGCCTTAAATGACCAAGGGCCTGCTTACTTATTTGAACTCATCATTACTTACAAACCAGAGCACAAACTGAGCTCTCAATATGCTAGTCTACTTAAGATTTCAGCCATCCATCCATTATCCAACCCGCTATATCCTAACTACAGGGTCACGGGGGTCTGCTGAAGCCAATCCCAGCCAACACAGGGCACAAGGCAGGAACCAATCCTGGGCAGGGTGCCAACCCACCGCAGCACACACACAAACACACCCACACACCAAGCACACACTAGGGCCAATTTAGAATCGCCAATCCACCTAACCGGCATGTCTTTGGACTGTGGGAGGAAACCGGAGCGCCAGGAGGAAACCCACGCAGACACAGGGAGAACATGCAAACTCCACGCAGGGAGGAGTGGGAGGAAGTGAACCCGGGCCACCTAACTGCGAGGCAGCAGCGCTACCACTGCGCCACCGTGCCACCCTACTTAAGATTCCAAGGATGAATAAAATAACAGTGGCAGGTTGAGCTTTTAGTTACAGGGCCCAAAGCTGTGGAGTGGTCTGCCTGCTAACGTAAGAGATTCCCCTTCAGTGTCTGCTTAAATCCCAGCTGAAGACTCACAACTTTGGTCTGACATACCCAAACTAGGGCTGCTGGTTAGCTGTGCATAACTGCATCTCTGTTTGTTATAACAGTCATTTATACAGAAATATAAGTCATACATTATTCATAAACCATTACTAACCATTCTCTGCTCTGTTTCTCTTCTCAGTATCTTTATGTGGCAGCTGGTGCCACTGATCTACTGTCAGGCTGTTCAAATGCATATGGAAAGGTCATCGGAAATAAGCACTGGAATCAGCAGATGGAAAGATTCTCTCATGAAACTGGATGGCCAGCTCAGACTCCACTAATGAATGCCCAGGAGAGGATAGGCAGCCAGTTAGCCAAAGTCTCCTGGACTGTCACTGTGTCTGACTTTGTCTTTGGCTTTCTCTTTAACAATTTTCATCTCCTCCATTTCTAACTGGCCATAGTTAATCAATTACTTCATACAGATATTGTTGGTTTCCTTTTATGTTAATTGGTCTCTAGTCAAGTCACGTGGCTTTATTGTCATACCATCCATTCACCATACTGTAGCATACAGTGGCACGAAATAAATTTCAACAGGGCTGCATTGCAAATTACTGTATACATATACACGGGACAATTGCAAGACAGGTAAAGAACTATCTCTTTATTATAATAAAAAAATTTTGGGTGGAAACGTGATTTTCTCAGAGACAAGGTAGTGAGACAAAAGGACAGCTGTGTACAGGCTTTTAAATGGTGGAGGCCACTGACATTTTTCCCTCCTCATCAGTTTTTTCACTAGTTTTGTATTTGGCTACGGTCAGTGTCACTACTGGTAGCATGAGGCGATACCTGGACCCTACAGAGCTGGCACAGGTAGTCCTGCTTCTCCAGGATGGCACATCAATACATGCCATTGCCAGAAGGTTTGCTGTGTCTCCCAGCACAGTCTCAAGGGCATGGAGGAGATTCCAGCAGACAGGCAGTTAGGAGAGCTGGACAGGGCCCCTCGTTGAAGGTCCTTAACCCATCAGCAGGACTGACCGGTATCTGCTCCTTTGGGCAAGGAAGAACAGGATGAGCACAGCCAGAGCCTACAAAATGACCTCCAGCAGGAAGGCCACTGGTGTGAATGTCTCTGACCAAACAATCAGAAACAGACTTCATGAGAGTACCCTGAGGGCCTGATGTCCTCTAGTGGGTCCTGTGCTCACTGCCCGGACCCATGGAGCTTGATTGGCATTTGACATAGAATACCAGAATTGACAGGTCCACCACTGGCACCCTGTGCTTTTCACAGATAAGAGCAGGTTCACCCTGAGCACATGTGACAGACGTGAAAGGATCTGGAGAAGCCGTGGAGAATGTTATGCTGCCTGTAATATCGTTCAGCATGACCAGTTTGGTGGTGAGTCAGTGATGGTCAAAGTCAAAGTCAAAGCGAACTTTATTGTCATCTCAACCATTTACAAGTATACAGATAGATAAAATTGTGAAGCTCAGGATCCACAATGTAACAACATGAAGTGCAAATAAAAAATTTAAATTAAATTAAAATTAAAAATTTTAATTAAAATTAAGATTTAAAATTAAAATTAAAACACAAACAAGACAAGACATTGTGCAAAGACAAGACAAAGAAGTAGCAGCAATATTGATGTGTAGTAAGCAATATGAACAATTGATGCAATGTATGGTATTATGCAATTTCGATACATAAATATAGTCAATAAATATGTAATATAATAAATAAATAATAGATATAGATAATACAAAAATTATCAGTGTATGATAATAGTTTCTTAAGACATGTGTAAACAATGACAGGTCAGAATGTTTCACAGCAGAAGGATATCAAAGAATGTCAAAGTGCAGAGTCAAAATCCTTAATGGTCAGTATGAGATTTTCAGTTCTTTTCTCTATGCTCACTCGTCTTTGCAGGAAAGTGACTTGATGTATAAAAATTCTGTTTTTGAGTTGGTTGAGGCCGTATGGAAGATCCCAGGAGTCAGCATGGTGTTAAGGAGTCTGACAGCTTGGGGGTAAAAACTCTCCTGCAGCCTGGCAGATCTGGCTCTGATGCTACAGTATCTTCTCTTGGATGGCAGAAGTGTGAAAAGTCCATGTGAGGTGTGTCCTGCGCAATGCTGCAGACCTTGCGGTCACTGTGTTTGTAAAATATGTCCTGTAGTGAAGAGAGGCACCCCAACAATGTTCTCTGCTGTCTTCACTATCCTTTGTAGGCGCTTGTGGTTGAAATATGTTGCAGTTGCCATACCAGACAGTGATGCAGCTGGTCAGAAAACTCTCAATGGTGCCTCTGTAGAACATGGTGAGGATGGAAGTGGTAAGACTTGCTCGTTTCAGCAGCCTTAGGAAGTGTAGTCTATGCTGGGCTTTCTTGATTAGTGATAAGGTGTTATGCTTCCACATAAGTTCCTCAGTTATGTGCACACCGAGGAACTTGGTACTCCTAACAGTGTGGTCTGGACCTTTACAGGCTAGACAATGACACCTTGACTGCCATTAGGTATCGGGATAAAATCCTTGCACCCATTGTCAGCCCCTGTGCTGGTGCAGTGGGTTCTGGGTTCCTCCTGGTGCACGAAAATGCCTGGTCTCATGTGATGAGAGTATGCAGGCAGCTCCTGGAGGATGAAGGAATTGACACCATTGACTGACCATACTACTAAACTACGGAGTATGATTTGGAGTTGCTGCAATTAAATTTTGGCAAAATGGACAAGCCTGTCTGCTGCATAATTTTTTCAGTTTGATTTTTGGGGTATCTTTGAATTCAGCTTTCTGTAGGTTGATAATTTTAATTTCCATCAAACGCTGTGGAATCCTTTCATTCCTAACACATTACCAGTTCATAGCAGTAGAGATATCCAGCAGGATTTGTTTTCATTAAGCAGTTTAATATATATATATATACCCCCATCATTGTGCAATTAAAGGTTAGTTACTGACTCTCAGATGGAGTCATGTCAGTTTGTGCATGAATAGGTCCTATCCTTTTTATACTGCATCTATTTATACTGCATCTATCTATCTATCTATCTATCTATTATATAGTGCCTTTCTTTCTTTCTTTCTTTCTTTCTTTCTTTCTTTCTTTCTATTAAGCTAAAGTCTCTTCCAAAGTCCTTCCTAATTTTACCCAAAGTTTAAACACTGTTTAAAGCATTAGACCATCTTATATAAAGGTACCTTGATGTGACAAGCAATATATATAATGTGCATAGCATCTACTCAGTGTTATATAATATTATGACACCCATGATATTCAGAAAAATACAAAATGGCATCACCCATGAAAAACAAGCCCACAAAATGTAGATGAAAGGACAATATCAACATAATGAAAAAAATATAAACAAACGTTAATAAAAATTAAGTTTAACTTTCTGACAATAAACAAACATAAAGTATTAACATGTTCCTGATACACTGTGCTGCCCATAATACACTTTTGGAAATTAAGATCAGCACAATAATAAGTCAGTTACATTACCTTTCATCATTGTGTCTCTGATTGATTAGTTCATCTGGTCCAGCATCACACAAGCATTTAAGATGGTAAACATACTGCACATATGCAGAAAATCCTTGAAGTCAGTAGCACTGGCAAAATGAATTGTTTTTGTTGATTCCACATAAATGATCATCTGAGGAAACAGAATACTGACTACCCTTAGAAAAGCTCACACGGACATGGTGAAAATGTTCAGATTCCACACATAAAGTAACTAGACCCAGGAATCAAGCAGAGTATTTAGGAGCTGTGATATACTACCACTGTCCACTATGCCACTTTACCATCTTTTGGGTTAGGCTTTATCAGAATATTCACATTCAATAGATTTAACTTAAGGATCATTTGACATCATATTAATAAATTCCACTAGATGGCAGTAACTGCATTTTACACGCATGAACGTTTGGCAAGTTCCTAGGTCAACTTAATGGTTTGGCAACTGTGATTCCCAGGAGATGTATCTCACAGCTTTAATTCAGGCTGAGCTCTTAATCCCTAAATTATATGCTTACCTCTTTGCATTCATTCTCCGTTTCATTTTTCCCTGTTATGTCATGTTCTCTCAGTCAAAATCCATTACACCTTGAGAATAATCACAAAGATTTACAGTTCATTCTGTTTGTAGTGATTATGAGGTTATATGGAATGAGCCCAGAAAACATGTACAAGTTTGGTTCTGTCAGAAGACACTGTATTTTTAACACACACACCTTTAAAATGAACAGTCCTGTGTCTTTTGTGCTTAAACTGAAACTGACTACTTTTATTTGACTGAAACTGACTACTTTTATTTGATAGATAGATAGAAAGAAGTGAAAAGCACTATAAAATAGATATATAGATAGATTGATATGAAAACCACTATACAATAGATAGAAGTGAAAGGCAATATAAAATAGATAGATAGATAGATAGATAGATAGATAGATAGATAGATAGATAGATAGATAGATAGATAGATAGATAATTTGTCCCATGAGTTAAATTTGAATTTTTTACAGAAATCCTTTAAATAAATACACACATGTTAAATGCATAAGTTCAGAAAAAATAAAAAAAAAAACAGTGAGAAATGTGTTTAGAAAGAAAATTGTTTAGATGAAAATAAGTGTAAAAATTATTCATACTGGATTTGGTGATGTAAGAAATGCCTTTATTTTTGGGTGGTAATTGCATATTTCCTACTATTGGTTGGTGACCGCTAAGCAAAACTGCAAATTAGATAATGGATGAGGGTGAACTTAAAATGGCTGAATTTCTATTTCTTTTTATCTTTTTTGATAATGTTAGGTCAAGTCAAGCTCACTTTAATGTAATATGAACAAAGGATAAACAATTCATACTTGCATGGCTCCTCAGAACAGCTGCCAAAATACAATACAAAAAAAAAAGAAATAAAAAGAATTCAGTACATAGCATACAACATACTTATACAGTTGCAATGGATCCATAAAGTATTCAGCCTCTTCACTTTCTGCACACTTTAATATGTTGCAGATTTACCTTTAAATGAAAAAAATGCCATTTTTGCTCATCAATCTATACTCATTAACCCATAAGTTTGCAAATTGTTAAAAAATAAAAAACTGACTTCTCTCATTCCTATAAGTAGTCAGACTTTTAACTCGTTACTTTGTAGAAGCCCCTTTGACAGCAATCTCCAGCTTTGAGTCCTCTTGGGTAAGTCTTTACAAGCTTTGCAAACCTGGATTTAGGCAGTTTATTCCATTCTTCCTGGCAGATCTTCTCAAGCTCTCTTAGACTGAAAGAGAAAAGTCTGTAAGCTGCCATCTTCAGGTCTGTCCATACATGTTCCACGTGGTTCAAGTTTGGGCTTTGGCTGGGCCACTAAATGACAAGCTGGAGGTGTGTCCCTGGTCAATGCCAAGTTAAAAAGTGAACCATCGTCCCGGTCTGAGGATGCGTGATCCTCGGGAGCAGGGAGGACTTCTATGTATTTAGCTGTATTCACCCTGCTCTCAGTTCTGACCAGCTTCCCTGCAAACGACAGTTCACACGGACCTTCAGGAGAAGAAAGAATAGGCTAACTGACATACTGACATCAGAAGACTATTGTTGTCGGGACTCAGTACTGCATTATTATTATTATTATTATTATTATTATTATTATTATTACCCCATAGTTGCCTTCCCCTCAAATCGTCGCGAACTGTCAATCAACATATTTAAACCCACCTCTTTTTCCCTCGTTCACCCGGATGTAGAGTTTGCGTCGGAAAGCGGAAGTACACGCCGGTTCGACTTTTTCTCGCTCTCACTTTCTCTCCCCTCCCCTCACTTCAGCGTTAAAGAAGCCATTTTCAATTTCATAACAGAGAATACCAAGGAGAAAGGGGAAATTTGACGAAAGACAGAAGCCAAGAATAAGAGCTTGTCAAGTCGGATATCAAGTTCTTTTGTCGAGAGCAGTACTTTTTGAAGTCTTCTTGAAATGTTTTCCTTGTCCTCCACGGTGCAGCCGCAGGTGAGTCGGCAGTTGTCTACATTGTCTCGCGTGGAAATGGCAACTCGTTTTCATAAGAGAAGAATTTTTAAACTACGGATGTTGTTTTTGTCAGTATGAGCGTAGGCGATGAAATTTAGTTATACGTTCACGGTACTGTGTAGTAAGTAAAAGAATTTTTAAGAGAAGCGGGCCCATGTGAAAAACCGGAGTTTATGCGGAATCTTTCTTGAAACGATTGTTTACTTCGCCCGGTGTTTGTAATCACTTAAAATGTTAACCTGACGTTTTTATCATTTCATTTCTCTTTCCTCCTTTGATGTTATTAAATTATTATATATAGTTTTAATTTTTATGAGGCATATGGCAGTTGACTTGACCCCAACCTGATGACTGTTGTTGAAATTGACATTGCGTCATTCGTTGGAGAAAAGCATCAGCATTTTCAGGTTTCAAAGCCAGCATTAAAACGGCACACGGTTTGAACTTTTGTGTCTTGTAAAAGTAAAGAGTTCTATTCACTAAATATTTAAAGGTAGCGATAGCCATTTGTGCATTGTTATGACATTGTATTTTAAAAGTAGGAGACGGAAAGCCTGTGCTATGCGGTGTAAATTTTCATGAATAGATACTGGGGGCCGAAGTTGCTGCAAATTTATGATTGAGTTTCTTTTATTCTCGGTAAATGTCATTCCCAACGCTAATTCTCTATTTTATTTTATTTTTTTTTTCAGTTTTGCTGTGAAGCATCAGGCAGATTTGCTTAGTTCAGTCTTATTTGTGATTCCATGAATGTGTTAAGTTAATATGTAGCTATTGGGACTTTTGGGGACTTTCTATAGGAGTGGAAAATGGCCAGTTTTCAATTTCACCTTAAGGGTGATAACATGCTGATCACTGCCAATCAATATGAAGTGTGTTTAATAATTTACCTTACCTATGAAAATAAAAACTGATAGTCAAAGTCGCCGCATTATTTTTCAATATCATTCCCCTTGACTTGATCCACTTTGCCTCCAGTGATTGAATCACTTTGGAATAGAGAAGGATTGATCTCAGTCCTCCACCACTTTGAAGTCATTATCACTGGGAAGTCGCCAGTTCTTTGTTTGTATGTCTCTATTTCTGTGTTTATATATATATATATATACTCTAATTTTAACCTGAGAGGAAATTGTCTTTTTGGATGAACTTTGGAGATCAGAGCGCAGGTTTTGAAAGAGAAAATAATCACTGGCGGCCAAACCGGGACTGAATGTTGGATGGTTAAAGTCTATGAAACCGCATTCCCAGATAGCAGCCTTTGATATTTTGAGATCTGTGGGGACAATTTGCTGTCATGAAGTAGCAACAGCCCTGCTGACAGTTTCCCCACAATGTTTCAATTTGATGGCCTCTTATAATTATTTTCTTGTGGAAGTGTAGTTTTCATTAGTGAGGATTGACGTGTGCAGAAGAACACCCCTTGTATCCCAGTAAACTTATGACTTCTGTCCAGTTGCGGCACACAAAATTTATTGGCTGTCGAGGACCATTTATGGTTACGTCTCATGGAATCCCATTGCTTGGTTTCAGGGTTATGTTGGTGCTTCTTTATTTTCCGTTAACTGTCTTGAGAAAATATCAATTTTCTCTGCGAAAATCCATGTTCTTATGACTTATTTCCTGGCAACATGCTTTCTGATTTGGTGTTAGCTTTTGGGGTACCCATTGGAAACTGACGTTTGACATCATCAAATAAGTATAGAAGATGGTGGAAGTGTGCCAGATGAAATATCTAGTTTAGGGGCTGTTATATTAACCTTAACTCGGTGGTCCTCCATAATCCTAACTCCCATTTTTTTTGTGGCACATTTCCTGTCAAAATTCCATCACAGGATCCTCCTGTATTAGGGCCATTTTTATTCGACTCCTGGCCCAAAACTTCACCTAACAGTATGAAGGTGCATCATCCTCATACACATTAATTCAGCCTCTCATGGTGTATTCTTTGGCTTCTTCCCGCTCCTTTGTGAGGAATTTAATGACAGAGCAGTGCTCCCAGTCTGTCAATTTCTTTGCAGACTTGCAGGTAGATGGACTTTTTTGTCATCCTTTCTCCGAGTACTTGATATGAAATTACCTCAAACTGCGTGTGTGGCATGGCAAGACGTGTTCAGCACTCCAGTGACAAGTTCAGAGTTGCAATACAAATACATGATTCTCGGGTAGAAACATTACTGAACAACTCTCATAAGAACGATTGCACACCTGTGTGATATTTTTTTGACATCTTCAATTATTTTCAGTCAGAAATAAGTGAAAGGTTTTAAATGAAATTCAGGTCCACTGCTTTAGAGCACTACTTCTTAATTGTTCAGAAGTAACATCACTACTTTGAATGTGATAACAGACAGTAGAAAAAGGAAAGAAAAGTTCAAAGGCATGGTCAGATATGACCCATTTTATTTTTGATTTATTTGCTACATTTGGGTAAAATCTTATGTCAGCATAACATATCTTTCTGCTATTGCACTGATGACACTAAAATTTATCACCAGACCATTCCCGATGCCCTTGTTCTACAAACTCCAGTCATTAGTGATATTCAGAATTGAATGAGTAATAATTACTTGCAGTTAAATAGCAGTAATTCAAAGGTTATACTTGTGGGCACATCTTGTCAAGTAAAGAGTCCAACATAAATCATCAGTACTGATGGTCACTTAATTCCTGCATATTCATTGGTTACAAATCTTGGGGTTAAATTTGATTCTGCTCTTTCATTTTAAAGTCGCATAGCAACCTTGTCCAGGACCTCATTCCATTACTTGCAGAATATAAAGAATTGCACCTTTTTATGAATGCATGATGCCAAGAAGTTAGTTCATGCTTTTGTCACATCTCTTCTTTACTACTGTTATTCCCTGTTTATTGGTCCTCCTGGAAAGACCATTCAGAAGCTACATTATATCCAAAACAGTGCTACAGTAACAACATTTATATATTTTCATACAAACAGTAGCTCAAAGTGCTTTACATAATAAAGAATAGAAAAATAAAAGACACAATAAGAAAACAAAATAAATCAACATTAATTAACATAGAATAAGAGTAAGGTCAATGGCCAGGGGGACAGAAAAACAAAAAACTCCAGACGGCTGGAGAAAAAATAAAATCTGTAGGGATTCCAGACCATGAGACTGCCCAGTCCCTCTGGGCATTCTACCTAACATAAATGAAACAGTCCTCTTTGGATTTAGGGTTCTCACGGAAGGACTTGATGATGATGATGGTCACGTAGACTTCTGCCTTTTAATCCATCCATCATTGTTGGAGCATCATGAAGCTTTGAGTAGGTGGAGGTGGCAGGTCACCACCACAAAGAAACCGGAAAAAGAAACAGAAGAGAGAGTAGGGGTCAGTACGGATTTTAGAGCCACCATGAATAGTTATTATGATGAATTGAACATACAGAGTATCAGGATTAAGTTAAAGTGAAGTTATAAAAGGCCATGTTAAAGTAATGTGTTTTCAGCAGTGTTTTAAAGTGCTCTACTGTATCAGCCTGGCGAATTCCTATTGGCAGGCTATTCCAGATTTTAGGTGCATAGCAGCAGAAGGCCGCCTCACCACTTCTTTTAAGTTTTGTTCTTGGAATTCTAAGGAGACACTCATTTGAGGATCTGAGGTTACGATTTGGAATATAAGGTGTCAGACATTCCGATATATAAGATGGGGCGAGATTATTTAAGGCTTTATAAACCATAAGCAGAATTTTAAAGTCAATCCTGAATGACACAGGTAACCAGTGTAGTGACATCAAAACTGGAGAAATGTGTTCGATTTTCTTTTCCTAGTTAGGATTCTAGCAGCTGCATTCTGCACTAGTTGCAAACGATTTATGTCTTTTTTGGGTAGTCCTGAGAGGAGTGCGTTACAGTAATCTAGTCGACTGAAAACAAAGCGTGAACTAATTTCTCAGCATCTTTCAGTGATATAAGAGGTCTAACTTTACTTATGTTTCTTAAGTGAAAAATGCTGTCCTAGTGATCTGATTAATATGCGATTTAAAATTCAGATTACAGTCAACAATTACCCCTAAGCTTTTTACCTCCGTCTTGACTTTTAATCCTAATGTATCCAGTTTATTTCTAATAGCCTCATTGTATCCATTATTGCAATCACTAAGATTTCAGTTTTCTTTATTTAACTTGAGAAAGTTACTATTCATCCATTCTGAGATACAAGTCAGACATTGTGTTAGTGAATCAAGAGAATCGGGTCATCAGGTGCTATTGATAAGTACAGCTGTGTGTCATCAGCATAGCTGTGGTAGCTCACGTTGTGCCCTGAGATAATCTGACCTAACGGAAGCATGTAGATTGAGAAGAGCAGCGGACCCAGGATAGAGCCTTGTGGAACACCATATGGATATCATGTGTCTTGAGTTGTAATTACCACAACTAACAAAAATTTTCTCCCTGTCAGGTAGGATTCAAACCAATTTAAGACACTGCCAGAGAGGCCCACCCATTGACTAAGGCGATTTCTAAGAATATTGTGATCAATGGTGTCAAATGCAGCACTCAGATCTAAGAGGATGAGAACAGATAAATGGCCTCTGTCTGCATTCACCGCAAATCATTTACTACTTTAACGAGTGCAGTTTCTGTGCTGTGATTTGTTCTAAAACCGACTGAAATTTATCAAGAATAGCATGTTTATTTAGGTGGTCATTTAACTGCATAATGACTGCCTTCTCCAGAACTTTACTTAAGAAAGGCAGGTTAGAGATGGGTCTAAAATTTTCAAGAGCGAGGGGTCAAGATTATGTTTCTTAAGTAGGGGTTTAACTACAGCAGTCTTAAGACAGTCTGGGAAGACCCCGTATCTAATGACGAATTTACTATGTCAAGAACATTATCAATTAGCACGCCTGATACTTCTTTGAAAAACCTTGTTGGTATTGGGTCAAGGACAGGTGGAGGGTTTTAATTGAGATATTTTTGTAAATCAGGTAAATCTATCCTAGTGAAAGAGTTTAATTTGTTTATAACAGGATGCTGGGGTTTAGGAGGATCCTTAGTGTTGGAGGGATATACTATGTTATTTCTAATATCATTAATTTTTTGATTGAAAAATACAGCGATAGCCTCACAGGTTTTACTGGAAGTACTTAGGAGGCATTCCTTTGAGTTACCTGGGTTTAGTAGGCGATCAATTGTAGAAAATAAGACTCTGGGATTACTAGCATTGTTATTTATAATCTTGAGAAATAGCAGCGCTCTCAAGACGGACAGTGTTATTGTATTCTGTTATTTTGACTTTTAATATTTCATAGTGGATAGTAAGTTTAGTCTTCCTCCATTGACGCTCAGCTCTACGCATGTTTTCTTTAAATCAGACACTCTTTGGGTCTTCCATGGTATAACAATGCTAGAAGATTTTTTCACTGTCTTTTCAGGTGCAACTATGTCAACAGCAGCTCTCACTTTAGTATTAAATCTTTCCACCTTACTATTTACATTATCCTCGCTATTATAGCTGGCACTATAAACGGACTGATTGCTTAGAATGTTTGTAAGTTTTAAAGCTGCTGCTGAGTCAAAGAAGCGTTTTTAACAATATGCTTCTCATGAGTGTTTTTTATCATTATTTCTATATTAAAAGTAGAAGAAAATGGTCTGATAGACCAATATCAATGATCTGTTTTATATCAACTTTCAGTCCTTTAGTAATCACTAAGTCTAATGTATGACCTGCTTTATGTGTAGGCTGATTTATGAGTTGTCTCAAATCAAAAGAATCCAGGAGGTTCATAAATTCTTTTACTTTTAGATCACACTGATTATCTATATGAAAATTAAAGTCGCCAACTATTAGGAGTGTGTCATAGTTAGTAATTAAAATTGACATTAAGTCAGAGAATTCCTCAAAAAAAGACGTGTTGAATTTTGGAGGTCTATACACGGATAATACTAGAACTTGAGAATCTCCATGAATAACAACGGCGAGATACTCAAAGGACTTGAACTTACCAAAACTGACATCTTTACATTTTAACCGGCTCGAGTAAATGTTTGCCAAGCCGCCCCCCCTTTCCCTGGCGGTCTGCACGAGTAAAACTGTAATCCGGAGGCGCAGATTCAATTAAAACAGCCGCGCTGTCTGAGTTAAGCCACGTTTCACTTAGTGCAATAAAATCTTTTTTATCACTAATAAGATCGTTGATAAACGTTTTGTTAGTTAAAGCTCTAACATTTAATAGTGCCATATTTAATGTTTGGATGGTGCAGAGATGAGTATTATATGCGTTGTTGATATTTGGAATAGGAACTAAATTATTTTTATTAGAGCCGCTCTGTGTGTATTTTTTGTTTAATCTGTGATCTGTTTTTATAGTTTTAATACATTGTTCCTCTAAAATAGTAATTTTAATTAGATTATTGGAGTTTATGCCGTATTGCCTAGATTTTCTACGTGCATTGAGATTGCTGCATGTATTTTAACCAGAACTTGTAAATTCACTCAACTAACCTCAGTTTTATCATTCCTACACTGGCTTCCTATTAAAGAGAGGATCCCTTTTTACTTCTTACTTACGCTTTTCTTACAAATTAATTACTGGTATTGCCCATGTCGATCTTTGGCTACGTCCACACTACCACGCTTTCATCAAAAAACTGTTTTTAAATGAAAATGATCTCTGTCCACCCTAGAGTTGAAACGGCTGACCTCTTACCCAGACCGGCCACTACACCACCAAGACTATTCCTTGGATAACCTGAAGCTTCTTGATGTAATAATAAGCCGTACTCCTTACAAGTTTTTTTTTTTCTTTTTTTTTTTTCCTCCAACATGACAAAATAACCAGCAACGGTAGACAGGAATGTAAAATCAAACATGGATATATTGTAAATGGAAAAGACAAATAAATATTCAATAACGTAGATATTCACGCTCAAAGCACCATAATCCCAATGACACCAGTGACTAATTACTGTATCAAAACATGAATGTACAGATATTTACAAAAACCCTCCCTTGCCCCTAAACAATAAATAGGAACATGGAACACAAATACAAACACAGATTATTTAAACACAGCAATTGAAATGTGGTGATAAATTAGTCCAATGTTAATAAAGTCCTGCAGTATTGATACTGGCTGTAGTGTTATTGTGCTCCTTCATGAAAACAAAATGACTTCACCGTGAAAGTCCTGGCAATGGCTGGGATGAATCCAAACCCCGGGGTTCCTCGGTGCTGGCTGCTGTTGTAATGAATCGGATGTTGAAAAAGCAAGCAGTGGAATAAAGCAATGATCAGCAGTGATGAGTTGGTAAATGAATGGCTAAATTGTTGTCTTTTTGACTCTTGATTTCTCTCCTCTACTCCCCCCATCTCTCTCTCCCCTCTTCGTTTCGCTCCTCTTGTTTAAATGCAGAATGTCCCGGATGTAACTGGTGGATCCAACAGGTCATTTCCATCTTGGGTTGCAGTCTCCCTCCATCATCCTTCCCCTTTTCACTTATAGGGACAACATTTACTGACGCACATATAACAAACAGTAAATGGGATGATGAAAACAAAACTTACTCAAAACAGACAAAAAAAAACAAATAGTTGTTGTTATGTAGCCCCGCTACAGAGTTTTCACATTGTTTACAAACATTTTGTTGTTCACATTAAAACAAGTGAAAATGCATTTGAAACATTCACTTACATTAGGCATGGAAAATCCACTTCTGTGTCATATCAGCATACTGATAACAGATGAAAGTAACAGTCTGCAGAACTGGTAGGGGTTGTCTTGTTATTACTTAATAAACACTGCAAATGTTAAAGCTATATATTTATTCGCGTTCGGATTGATTATAAGAAGTTCACAGCAAACTGCGCATCATGTGCCTAACGAAATCTGTAAAACTAACTCAATAATATTATATTTAGAGGAGATAAGTGTGTGCAAGAGTCAACATCTTAGCTTTGCTGCATAGTGCTTTTGTGTTTTTGAGAGTTTGACTGCATTCTACACCCACATCATTAAATGCCTTGTTATTAATTTTGCTGTGGGATGCATTCTTCTTTATCAAACAGATTAATATTCTTGTATATAAACGTCTACGCGTGGAAGTGTGTGTGTGTGTGTGTCTGTCCAGCCTGGAAGTGTGCGGCTACAGCATGAAGCTGAAGGAAAGCGACACCGTTGCCAAAGTGAGACCGCTGAGGAAAGACAAACGAGAGAGAAACTCGCTTATCTGCTGATAGACAAGGGGGGCGAGCACGTCAACAAAACAAAACCGCCAACTCTACATTTCAATTTTTTTTTTTCAATAGTTTCTAGGAGCCCGGGCTTTTTATAGCACGAGCTTACACAGCTAGTAAGAAATAAACATTGATTAAAAGCTGTCGGCAGAGTCCCAATGCAGGTGATTCGTTGTGTAGTCGGTGGGGCAACACGTTATCAGTGCATGCTCCCATCGTCTTGCCCTCTCTCCCTCTCTAATATTACTACCATCATAAGGGTGATTTGTTTGCACATCCCGGGACCCTGCTTGCATATGCAAGAAAAACATAACTATTATTAGGAAAAGTCTGCGTTTTCACTGACTGGCACTCGCTACAATCCACCACTCATCACGCACCTCTGCTCAACTACTGTCGTCGCAATTATAAACCTGTCAGTCAGACATAAATAACAAAAGCCTTTTAAAACAAAAATGTGTTCTGGTTGGTTGATATAGGTGGAGCACAGTTGGAGAGGTGTCTTATTTGTGTTGCTGTGCCATAAAAGAGAAAATATCCAATTTGGATGGTCATTCAAAAGAGAGAAAAGGATTTTTCTGAGTGTGGGAGAGAGAGAAAATATGCTGTTCTGGTCAGTGAAAACTATACCTGATCTCACAGATAGCCTTTGCCTGACCTTACCTGACCTGATTAATATGATCACTTCTAGCAGTGATGTGCAGCCCCCATTCTGTGGTGTTACATAACTCCAGTGTAGACTTTAGGAACAATGTGGAAGACATGCCAGTTACACATCACTTTAGCTTCTTAAAAATGATTAATTGAGATTCATTAACTGTGCTAGCAGAAAAGTTGATTTCCTGCAGATGTTATGTTGCACACATCAACTTGCGTGTTTCATTCATTGAAATACACAAATGAATAAAAAGAAGGGTGAAGTTGCGTCTGATGTAAAGTTTGGATTTTGTTGTTCTTCATCAATTGCTGTACTTAGTTTATCATTGGCAAATGTGATGTTTATGGTGTATGATATGGGTGAGGTTATTGGGATAGTGAGTGGTGATAGATGGGATGGTAGTTTGACCTTCACCATCCAAGGGCCTGCGAGGGTCTTAATCCAGTCTTGGTTAACCATTATTTTTATGCTGAAAATGAGTAGTAAGATATATACTTGCATTTAATCATGAAAATTATATCATTAAAGCATTTATTAAACATGTGGATGTGCAGTGGTAGTGATGAGCTGGCTCCCTGTCAAGGGATTGTTCCTGCTTCCCCTGTCCAGGGTTTATTCCTGCCTTTGGCACGATGCTTGCTGGGACACACGCGACCCCTTAATGGAATAATTTAATGCAACAGTACTGTTTCTGTCAAATGTACCAACCCCCGATTCCTGTCCTTTGGTTTTTGTTCTCCATGTGATCAATTGCTGCACAGTGAGCTCTGCAATAAATGTAAAAAAAAAAAAAAAAGCTGTAAGCTTAGAACGCAGTTTCTTCTAAACTTTTATGGCAGGCTGGTGGGTTTCCTTAGTGTGCTATAAATGTCCTCCAGGGGTGGAAGCTCTACCCTAATTCTCGCCTGTGATCTCTGTGCATTCCACCACAGCTTTCTGATCAGCTGCTGTGCAGGTATGATACCTCACACACATACGATGGGTTAAAATGCTCTGAGTGGTGGACTGAGAGTAACCACGCTAAAGCAGCTATGGTATTCGGAATAGTTTGTTCATTCTGTGCATCATTGTTAAAGAATGATTGCAATCAAGTGAATGCAATTTGTAAACCATATGCAACTAATTTTGGTGTATTTGATAAATCCTGCATTACTAGTATGAATCTGAAAAAATGGAGACCACACAAACAGCAGCAGTGCTTTGACGCTGGGTGCCACCTGTTTGCAAAACCGAGCAGAAAAGTGCATACGCAAGGGGGTAGGCTGCTGTGAGAATGTGGGTGGCTTTACACCAAGTTTAGTTTTTATACATCGCAATGTGAGTGTGGAAATGGCCTTACACACCGATTATACATGAGGCCCCTGGTAATTATTCCAGTTTCCTGTGGTGGCAATCTGCGCCACCACCACCTAATCAAAGCACCGTGATGTCCCTATATTGATGGATTAAAGGCCAGAAGTCCACATGACCGTCATCATCAAGTTCTTCCATGAGAACCCTGAATACCATGAGGACTGATTGAGGTCATTTATGTTAGGTAGAATGCCTTGAGGGGGCTGGACGGTCTTGTGGCCTCGGAACCCCTGCAGATTTTATTTTTTTCTCCAGCCGTCTGGAGTTTTTTTTTTTGTTTTTTCTGTTTTCCCTGGCCATTGGACCTTACATTTATTCTGTGTTAGTGTTCCCTTATTTTAATTCTTATTTTGTCTTTTTTTTTTCTTTCTTCATCATGTAAAGCACTTTGAGCTACATCAATGTGCTGTATAAATAAATGTTGTTATTCTGTAATGGAATGACCTAATGTTCCATGTGTATTAATTAATTTTGTATTATTCTTTCTGATAATTTATACATGTCAGCAACAAGCGGGGCTTTTAAGTGTCCTTTCAAAGTATTCAGCCCTGCTTAATCATACACAATTTTACTTTATGTATGTTCAATGCCTCTGTTTCCTTTTAATATCAATCAAACAATACTTTCTCCTTTTTTAGGTAACAATCCCTCTCAGCCACCTCATCAGTGCCTTTCATTCATTAAAAAGCTCTGTCAGTACTGCTTCTATTCAGTGTCTTCACAAAGACAATTCCACTGAAAGTGATCTTTACAGCACTGAGGTAAGACTAATTGGCTTTATCATTTACAGATAGTAACACAAAGATATGTTATGTTCTAATAGATTATTTGTTGAAATGTGTAACTGACACTGGATAGAGCTATTTTCAATTACAAGCGCTAAATTTAAGTTTTCTGAAAATACTATGCTTCAGTTTGTCTAAAAGTCTTTGTATATTTGTGTGAGTGATGGCATACTGCAAAAAAAGTCAAAACAAGTCTACTTTGTCCTGTGATGCTGAGTTCTTAAACAAAAAAAAACTTCCAAGATTATAAAGGTTCAGAAAATGGATGGATGGATATTTTATGGATTGTATGGCTGCACCACTATTATCAATTTCTTGAATAGATCCTGCCTTGGAGTGTGGTTTAATGTACTCGTTGAAACATTAAATTATACAAAATCTGCTTAGCATCTCTAACTTTTTATTTTCTTTGACAATTTAGCAACTTAACTAATCTGAAAATGGGAGGAGCCAAGTGAAAGCTTATTAGACATGGTTGCTGGTGGCCTGTTTGTGTCAACAGTTATTTATTTGATAATTTCTTTAATCAGGGAGATGGTGTCTATCCAGTGCTCTATCATTCTATGTAGCATAAGTCAAAATGGTTACCCTTAAATAAGCCCTCGTCTGGAATATATATATTTTTTTCAGTTTAGGTCTTGTATTGCAAAACATTTCTAACACTGCTACAAAATGTCCAGAGAATGGCTTGCAGGTTGTGAAATGTGAGGAAAGTTTTAATTGGATCTGCTTTTTTTCCAACCAACAGAAGCAAATAAAGATTTAAGAAGTCAAAATATAGAATAACTTAAAAGTAGTAAAGTGAGTTTAAAGTGCATGTTATATACCTTTTAAATGAGCTCTGCAATTTGAGCACATGGATGTTTGTTATGGGTAAGTTTCACACATACATCATACCATGCAAGTAATAGTTAACTTTGTACTCTAGTAAATATTTGTACTAGGATGTTAAGATGAACTGGTTTTGCTGTTAACTACAGATAGAAATGGAATGGTTTTCTAGAATGAGTGTTTATAAAGCTGTACCCAAAGGATTAGCTCATGCTTCATAGCTAACCTCTGGTAGAAGGTGATGATTAATGAGCCGCAGTATGGTTTCATACCAAGAAAGAGCACCACAGATGCAATGTTTACTCTAAGGATGTTGATGGAGAAGTTTAGAGAAGGCCGGAAGGAGTTGCATTGCGTCTTTGCATATGACAGGGTGCCTCGAGAGGAGCTGTAGTATTGTATGAGGAAGTCAGGAGTGACAGAAAAGTATGTAAGAGTTATACAAGATATGTGCGAGGGAAGTGTGTCAGTGGTGAGGTCTGCGGTAGGAGCGACAGATGCATTCAACGTGGAGGTGGGATCACATCAGGGATCGACTCTGAGCCCTTTCTTATTTGCAATGGTGATGGACAGGTTGACAGACGAAATTAGACAGGAGTCCCTGTGGAATGATGTTTGCTGATGACATTGTGATCTGTAGCGATAGTAGGGAGCAGGTTGAGGAGACCTTGGAGAAGTGGAGATATGAGGAGGAGAGGAGAGGAATGAAGGTCAGTAGTAACAAGACAGAATACATGTGTGTAAATGAGAGGGAGGTCATTGGAATGGTGAGGATGCAGGGAGTAGAGTTGGCAAAGGTGGATGAGGTTAAATACTTGGGATCAACAGTACAGAGTAATGGGGATTGTGGAAGAGAGGTGAAAAAGAGAGTGCAGGCAGAAGAGTGTCAGGAGTGATCTGTGACAGACAGATATCGGCCAGAGTGAAAGGGAAGGTCTACAGGATGGTAGTGAGACCAGCTATGTTATATGGATTGGAGACGGTGGCACTGACCAGAAAGCAGGAGACTGAGCTGGAGATGGCAGAGTTAAAGATGCTAAGATTTGCACTGGGTGTGATAAGGATCGATAGAATTAGAAATGAGTACATTCGAGGGTCGGCTCAAGTTGGACGGTTGGGAGACAAAGTTAGAGAGGCGAGATTGCGTTGGTTTGAACATGTGCAGAGGAGAGATGATGGTAGAAGGATGCTAAGGATAGAGCTGCCAGGGAAGAGGAAAAGAGGAAGGCCTAAGCAAAGGTTTATGGATGTGGCGAGTGAGGACATGCAGGTGATGGATGTAACAGAACAAGATGCAGAAGACAGAAAGATATGGAAGATGATGATCCGCTGTGGTAACCCCTAACAGGAGCAGCCGAAAGAAGAAGGTCTAGGGGACTAAAGGCTTAAATGAGTTTTGGCACTTGAGTGCAAGTGCTTAGATGCCCAAACTGGATACTTTCCAAATCTGTTTGATATGATGATGGTGCCCTGTGATGGGCTGATATTCCTTTCCTAGTTAAACATGTCTTGTTGTCTTCACCTTCCCACAGTCCTGTATTGAAATAAAAAAGTTAGCAAGTTTTGACGGATGGTTAAGTGACTTTTTTTCTCTTTAGCCTGCAGTAAACATTCGTGAATTAGGATTGAACGATCTCAGAACAACTCAGCTTGAAGAACTTGTGAATAGACTTCTTCCTAGCCTTACTGCAGACCAGTGCCCGAACAGCTCACGCTGGAAAACCTCCTACATCTCTGCAGAATCTTTCTTTCATAATAAAAATGGTAAGCTTGCCAATTTTGTCTACCCTGCCATCTCCCCTTCCATTTCCATCTATCGAAAATTCATTTTAAGGTTTTATTGCACATTTGGAATGATTTGAAAAAAGTCTGAAAAGCATATGTACTAATGTTTGATACTTTTTGACTGTAGCTTGGTGCAAGTTTATATCTGTCATCTGTGTGCATAGTGCATTTTTTTTTCAGTTGCTTGAGCCTTATGTATAACGCTGTGCATAGAATTCATACTCAAACATGGAGTACAGACAAAAGTGGAAATGTTCGTACGCACCAAAAAATTCAGATGTTCCGCTCCATAAATCCTGGTCAGCGTAAAATGTAAAACACATGCACACGCCTACCGCCTCACGCCAACTTCTCCCAGAATTCTGCATATATTAATATGCAAGTCAATATAAATATCGCCTTGCGTTCAGTGTTTAGTTGAAAGACAATGGCAAAAGCATATTAAGGTATTTAAGCAAAAGGAAAGTGGAGGCAAGGAAAAATACTATCAGTTGGCTTAAGCAGTGGTATAAGCAACAAAAGCATGGGAGAGAGACTCGAAAGTTAAAGGTCAGAAAGATACACAGTGCCAAAAATTAAAAGGTGGTCAGATATCACAGTTGACGTGTAAATGCGAGTTGCAGCCCGCTGTTCATTTCTTTTCAGACAAATTTTTTCTATAACCGTAGCAAATCCATAACCTCATTTAATCTAGTTCAGTGCAAGGTTGCATGGGGCCAGACCTACCAGAGATTATCCCTAGGCTAGACATCAGCCCCAAAAGTGGCTAGCAGAGTAAATTGTAGAACTGGCAATTAAACTAAACACCTTTAAAACATAAATGAAAACCCACTTGAACATTAGCAGACTTTGATATTAGGCTTACAGTAAAATATAAAAATTCAATTTTACAATTATTTATAACTAGCAACTTGGCGCGCGCTACGCTGCACGTTGGATGACCACAGTTGAAGGACTCAATCGTAAGGACCTCTCGTCGGGTGTCTCATTGGCACGCTTTTGCCTCTTTCTTTCAGGATCATGGCGTAATCTGTCTTCTCTCTCTGTTGGGCTTTCAGTTGCCTTTCGTTGTGCGGCAGAGACGAGTCGTTGAGCTAATCTGTGTGAATGCTGAGATTTCCGTTTCTTGCGAGCGACTGTCACGCCTTTGCCTCGTGATCACGCAGTAATGTGTTCTCTCGCAGCAGCAGGTTTAGTTGCGTTTCGTTTCGGCTTTGTTCCGTAAGGTCTCCTCCGTACAAGTGCACATGGGTAGCTGAAGACGGAAAGTCATAGTGGGCATAGTGAAACACACGAATTGGTGACCATGGGAACCATCCGACTCAGATGCGGGGCTTGAAATACTCAAGTGCACATGTTATTTATAATTAAATTTTTTTTTTTTTGTTATGAACTTCCCCAAAAGAGTTGATCCCTCTAAATAGTTAATAGTATATGAACAATATAATCTGTTGTAGTACAGGCATTATTAGCTGCAAACACCACGTGTTTGGCTGTAATGCCAGAAGCGCGGTGGACGCTGTAAGGGTAGGTTGTGGTTTCTGTTTCTTTTGTGATTTTTTTTATTTCATTTTATTGATTATTTAATAGGCAGAGGGGAGAAGACGTTAATGTGACGCTCTGTCTATTTCTTTACTTTTGTTTTGAAAAGATTTTCAGGAACAGGAAAAATAAAAGCAAAGGGGAAAGAACGGAGGGGGTAAGCAGGAATTCTGAGAGGGGACGGACTGGGGCTTTTCTACGGGGCGGCTATACAGCCAAAAGGAACGTGGACACGGACACTGCGCTGGGCTTTTATTATATAGATTATTGTGTTCTGTTGAATAATTCTTTTGGTTAAAAATGTCCAAATAACTCACTGAAACTGTAGATGTACCACTGTAGATTTGGGCTGTTAACGAAAATTAGTACTTTGGATAGAATTAATCTGCAAGTTTTGTTTTTTAATAAAAAAAATCATATGTGAGAATGTGTATCTAGTGAGTGTGACTACATTTGCAGATAATTAAAATAGTATGTTTTTTGCAGTGTTGGCTGTATTCAGTTCTTATTGATGCTCTCTCTACTTTCTACTTTTGTTATTGTGAATAGTAACAAGTTGACATGCCAGTCAAAACTATGACCAGCATCTGTGAAATTCAATCTTTAATATAAGAAAACATACAGACCTGAGTTACAACAACCTAGTTTTGTTAAAATTTTATTAAACACTATACATTGCAATTTAATAAGCGTTTTAAGTCTATTCAACTGTTTTTTCAGTAGATTCAGTATGGTAATGGTCTTTTATATATCAGCAGAACAGCAACTGTATCTATTGAGATTTTTCGGTTCAAAATTGATTTTGACATTTTGCATCAGTTGCCCTTCCTTAAATGTGGACAGCTGACAAGACAGTTGCAGTGTCTCTCGGCTTTTCCTTGTGTCTCCTTTCGTGATTTTTTTATATAATATTTCCTTCATTGTTGCATTGTCTGCTACTTAAATCCACTGCTAGTCAACAGAGCATTTAGAGTTTGTTCTACTGCATGTAATGATGTCAAGCAATCTATCATGTCCAATAAACTGTATTCTGCATTAAAGCCGAAAAAGGCTGTGAAGCAGCCCTGTTGCAGGAGAATCATGTAGAAAGCGGTTAAACCGACAGACAAGAAAAAAAAAGTGAAGCAAAATGTTGCTCTTGATTATGAAGAAAATAATTGCAAACCAGTTGCAATACACTACAACCTGTTAGTTTTCCTGCCTATCTAGCTTTTCTTGCTCATGGTTAGTCTCTGCACCAAAACCCTTGTCTTGAAAATACAGAAAAGATGCTTGTGGAAAATTGTGTCGGATGTTAACAATTTCATAACCAGTCAAGCAAGGTCTAGACCAGGAGCGTCAAACTGAAGGCCTGCGGGCTGGGTCCAGCCCATGCATCTTTTTAAAGCAGCAATATTTGAAACGTTTTAAATACAGCCCACAAAGTCGAAACCCCTGCTTTAAGGCATTTCATATACAGTATAGACAGTATCCATATTAATAATTAGGCCAGATTAGGTTTGCACCTTGCCTAAAAATGTGTTCCTAGTGGAGGCTTGTGTTTTAACTGTTAAGCACTGTGCTCTAAGGATACTAACCTGTAGTTAAAAATGAAAACTAGCTGCTTGTACAGACCGGACTGAACATAAGGTGACATACCAGCAGCCATACCACCTACACTTCAGATCAAGTCATCCACCTGAAGCAAAGCAATTTTGTGCCCGGCTAGTACTTGGATGGGTGACCATCTAACTAATGTTTGGGATGCTGCTGGAAGAGGTGTTAGTGCACTCTGTGGTCTGTATGTAGATTCCAATGCCCCAGTGTAGTGATGGGGACACTGTGTTGTCCCTCAGATGAGAAATCACACCAAATTCTTGACTCTAGACGTAAAAGCTCTCTTTCTTAAACACTTAAACACTCTTGATGTCCTGGCTAAATTGCTCACTACAGCTTGACCATTCTTACCTCCTAATCAACTCCCGTCTCTTGTGGATGCTCTCTGAAACATCACCACCTAAAAGCTAATGTGCAGTGAGCATACTGCAGTTCAATCATCCGGTTGAATGCTACACATTGTTGTTGGTTAAAGTGGTTCGCATCTGTCTAAAGTGTGGAAAGGAGCGTTTTATACGTTTAATTATGACAAACTGCCTTAAAAAAGGATAGAAAACACATTTGTCTTTCCACTTGTGTTAAATTTAACTGCAATCCATTTCTGACCAACTCGAAATGTGGTCTGTGTCATCCATCACCAGTGCATTTACTCCTGGGTTATTAACGTGGTCAAATGCCATCCAATCGTGATGCATGTCCATGTAGCTGTAAATGTATGTGCTTTGCTTTCGCTACACATTTTCAAATTTTCCAGCACACAGTCAAGTCAGAGCAGCAGGTGTCGCGAGTTTAGGTGCAGCACAGGACAGAAAATGTAATTTTGAAGAGCAGAGAGGCACTTCCCATGCTTCAAAAACATGTCTATAGTCAACTAGAGTGGTGGCAGCGTAATGCTTTGGGGTGCTTTTCATTTTCATTAGAAATGCTTTGTTTCAGATCCTTTGGTCTTGAACTTTTCATTTTTATTCTCAAAATTAATTGAAATTGTGTTATCCTTGTGGTGTTTTCCATGTGATTTTTAGGCTTTTCCAGTGCTTCTTTGGGTCTCATGGGTTCGTGGGATTCATACAGACAGCACCATAGTCCTCTTCGGAGAGTGTGTTCAGATCTTCAGCATTGGCCAGGTAATAAAATTACTAATCTTAAAGAACTGAATTGCAGGTTTTATAAATATACTGGACACTTGTGTACACAGTGCAGAGGAAAATAGTTATGGTTTGCTGTTAATTTATTTTACTATAGTTTTATGTCTATTTTTGGGGTGTTCTTTTATGTAGGTTTTTTATGTTTTTGTTTACCCCTCTATTTTCAGCCTTTGTCAAATATGTCATTTATAGGAAAAGATTGGTATTTTTTTCACAAACATGGTATTATGTGCATTTGCTGTGCAAACTTGTTTTCTAAATTTAAGCATTTTCTATAGATTTAGAAAAACATATGGCGCTGTACAGTGAAGGCTAATGGGTCATGGGTTATTAGCGGAAAATAAAAGCTTATAAACTAACCAAATACATCCAAGATAATTCTTGAATATTGATCATCGTCTTGCGGTTACACACACATTGTAAAATAGTTTATATAGTATAATTTCTGAACATAAAATATAACCATTATGAGATTAAACCATTTTTAAAGAAGACCAGCCGTGTATGCAAACTCAGTGTGTTGTCGTCTTTGCCGATAATTGTTCACCCTCCCAGGGTGAGATTTCCTTTTTGATAAACCAAATCACAATAAACTTTTCTTGCTATATGGTTGATTGTTTTGATTTATTCAGTATTTATGTGAGAACTCAAGATGAGAGAAAAAAACATCATTACCATGAGAAAAGTAGTCCCAGGAATATGCGATAAAATGATTATTTTCAGATTTCCTTTTTGTTGTCACAAACATGTGTCAGAAACATGCAAGGCATGTTTTGCTACATTAAAACTTTTGCTGGCGCGGCACGGTGGCGCAGTGGTAGCGCTGCTGCCTCGCAGCTAGGAGACCCGGGTTCGCTTCCTGGGTCCTCCCTGCGTGGAGTTTGCATGTTCTCCCCGTGTCTGCGTGGGTTTCCTCCGAGCTCTCCGGTTTCCTCCCACAATCTAAAGACATGCAGGTTAGGTGGATTGGCGATTCTAAATTGGCCCTAGTGTGTGCTTGGTGTGTGGGTGTGTTTGTGTGTGTCCTGCGGTGGGTTGGCACCCTGCCCAGGATTGGTTCCTGCCTTGTGCCCTGTGTTGGCTGGGATTGGCTCCAGCAGATCCCCGTGACCCTGTATTCGGATTCAGCGGGTTGGAAAATGGATGGATGGAAACTTTTGCTGGTTCATTGGTACGTTTTTAGGCTTATATTTTCCACGTATGCCCCATGCCTCCTCCAGTGAGGACAAGAATTATTAAACAAAAGTTTTAATTTCGATGGCATATGTACCTTGTCTGTGAAGAAATAACTTTGATGTGAAAAATACCAAGCTACTCTTTTAAACCCTTGAAGGACCCAATAAATTAAATTTTCAGTACCCTTTTGTGTCTTTATTATAGTTATCGTGTATAATAAAGCTAAAGTAGTAGGTCCATATACCATGACTGTTCCTTCTTTGAACTGTACCCTTTTTACATGAAGTTTTAAAGAAAACTTGATTTGTATTCTTTTGGTCAGTTTTTATCCAGACTCGTGGCTTTAAAACTCTGAAATCAAAAACGAGGCGTTTGCAGTCATCATCGGAAAGACTTGCGGAGCCTGAGAGCTATGGTTCATCCTTTATGAAGGTTAGTGTTATTAAATATATATTTGCATATATATATGTATGTATGTATGTATTCATGCATTACAGCACCCCTTGCCACAAATTAATACTCGTGATGACTTTTTGTACTTCTCTGCAGTCATTGCATGCAAGGGATATCCAACAAAGTACTAAATATCACTTCTTTAATAGACCTGCTGTTGCTATGTTGCAAAACATTATATTGCAATGTACTTTTCAAAGTACAGTACATGTATAAGTTTGAATTAGGATTCAGAATTTTGCTGAAATATTTTTTACATGTTCCTTTTCCATAGTTCATAATACTAGAGTCGTTTATTCAAAGGAAAGTTGATCCCTGTTGTAATATTGATATTGCAGTTAAATACATAAAGTAAACTGAAAGTTACTTGTCCTCCTGAACAAAAGTGGGGAAAATGGCAAAGCCAGTCTAGCATATAGAAGAATGAATTGATTTGCAGAAGAGATTAAGCAGTTTAAGCTTAGAAAGTACTTAAAGTTAATATTGCCTAAAAATGTATTCTGCACTTAATTCTTATCCATTCCAAAATCAGCATTTTCTTTTCTTTTTTGTTTTTTTATATAACAGCTTTTTAGAATTATTAGATTTGTTTTTTAAAATCCTATGCAAGTTATAAAGATGGATATACAGATAGATTAAAATATGCAAATTCTAATTTTATGACTCTGTGAGACCTTTCATTGCCCTTTCATTTTTGTCTGTAGAATTCCTTGCTAGAACCCTCTTGATAGTTCAGTTCACACTTTTGACTATAGACTAAAGATTGTTTTCAAAGAAAATATTTTATTCTGTACAGTATTTGTCTTTAAAAGTTGTTTACATTGTTCCACAGGCACTTTAACAATAAGGTCTGAAGGCAAAACTATAAAGCCTTCTTGTTTAGAAAAATAACTTTTGTTAAACAAATTGCTTATTTTTGGTGTTCATCCTAAAGGGCCTTTTGATGCGAGACAAAGGATTGGAGGTTGAAAGTTTAGAAAAGTTAATGAAAAATAAGAATATTTCTGAAGCTCATCAGGATGCTTTTAAGACTGGTTTCGCAGAAGGATTCTTGAAAGCTCAGTCAATCACGCAAAGAACACATGGTATGTTTTTCCTCTATTTCTCCACTTGTTGAGAAAACAGTTAAACATTCAATGAGTTTAGACTCTATCCCTTGATAATAGTATTGATAATTTCCACATAAACAAGCTGAAAGTACTAAATGCTACTTTTATTCTTCAACCTTCCTGCTATCTGCATTTGCTATGTGAAAATGACCTATTCAGCCTTGGTACACTCTAGCTCCCTGGAATGTCAGCCATTCACAAATATTTCCTAAGACAATATACTTTGAAATAAGTAATGGTGAGTTAGCTTGCAAGGATACTACTTGCTGGCAACTACACTCAAAATATTAAAATCAAGAGAGAGACATCATATTCTCAAAAGAGTATTCAAAATAATAGTTGTACTCATGACATTTTAATGCCATAATTAGAAGATCCTAAATCAAATTTGAGGAAGTGAAATGTATAAAATTAAAAAGCTATCGTTATGAGATGCATTTAATATTTATTTACTTTTATTGGAAACCATCTTCTTTGATTTTGCTTACTGGAATATTTATAAGACAATCTCGGCCTCCTACAGGTTTGTCATATTAATGAGGATATACTTATTGCTCCTCATAGTTTGAGCAGAGATTAAAAATTACATTTCCATCATTGTAATCACGACTAGGTTAACGGCCATTTACTAAGTTTACCCAGGTTAGCTGGTTGCACTCCAGCTCCCCGAACCTTCCACAATCTTTTTTTTTTTTTTCCTCCACTTTCATTGGCATTATTTGAGGTGAGATACATTCTGTTCATATTATTATGAAACAGCAGACTTATGTCCTCCCTGTGGACCTAATCCCCTCCATCCCAATCTAGGTGAACCTCTGCCTTTTGCTCTTTTTCATAATTCTGCATTTAACATCATCTCAGTTTGGCACTACATATCTACCTGATCATTCTCATCTTAGTTCTTTCCACCTTTTTCATCATGTTATTTTGTTCATTAGCCACATCTCATACCACTACTCTCACAGCTTTCATAAAATTTTCCTATTAATGCCTTAGGGAATCCTTGTGACGTATGAATGGGGGACATCTCTGAGATTTTTTTTATGCACCTCTCTCTCTGCAATAACTGTACCTCCATTTACACTTTTTAACATGTCTTCTAATTATCAGACCGTACCTACTTTCTCTAAAGAATTTGCCAATATCTACAATTAGTATACTGGCATTCTGTGACCACAGACACTTCAAACAAACGTTGCACTCATTGCCTGCATATTACTCTTCACACCACATTCATGTGCCTACCTCTGACAATCCATGCATTGGACCGATTTTCTTATAACAAATCCTATTGTTCCAACTCTTTCAAATAGATACTGTGCATTCTTACGAGTTCATTGTTTTCCAGTGTTTCCAAAGCATTTTTTCTTTCCAGGAATGTTCATGCCGATCTCTGGCTGATCTGCCTGGCAGCTCCTAGTGAATTAGGACAGCTCACAAACTTTCCTAATCCTGGTGAAGTTAGGAGTAGTTTCACAAATTTGGAAAATTGATAATATGCTTTTACTTCTAATCCTAAGAGTAGGGCCAAATTTTTGTCACTCTGAGAATTTTAAGGCAGTGAGTACTATTTTCCTACTCTTAAGTGCAATAAGAGCCACAGGTATTATAGTAGTTTAATTCACAGTACCATATTGCTATCAAAAACTGTTTTTGCTCATTAAATTGTTATATTGCAGAATCTTTGATTCTTTTATTTTTGTTTTAGATTCTCTACGGAGAACAAGACTGTTTCTACTGATTCTCCTTCTGATTGGTATTTATGGCTTGTCAAGAACCCCATTCTTATCTGGTAAAGGCTCCTTTTCTGATGCTGGTTTGTTACATTTTAAATTTTTATTGTTCAGTGAAGTATTTATTTTGGTTTTCTGTCAGTGGCTGAATCTGTTATACCTCAGTCAGTGGCTTATATATTTCATATGGTAACTTAGAGACAATCTTCCCATTCCAGGATTAGTCTGTCACGTTTTGACCAATTTATTTATGCATTTACTGTTCAGCAGCAAATTGGAAGTCCTTTGTCTTTGCTGCCAGAGGATACAAAGGTTCCTTGTTAGACAGAATGTAATATAGTAAGAATTACTTTTATGTTTCTGTATAAATCTGTTAAACTGAACCTTTTCTTTATCTGGGACTACTTTTGGTGGAGGCAAAAAAGTTTCTGTCATTAGTTGTGCTGCAGCATTTTGCATTTTATAGTCACAGTAAGCTTAATGTATATTGTTAGTTAATTTTGTAAGAAATAAATTGCATATAAATATAACATTCTGATTTTGAATTTTTTTCTTTACCATTACTAAATGTATGTGTGTATAATATCTTTATTATATTGTCTGTGTGTGTGTACAATTATTTTGTGTAATATGTATGTAACTTTTTTGTTTTAATTGACAGTTCGATTCCGAACAACATCAGGTCTTGATGCAGCTGTTGATCCAATTCAGATGAAAAATGTCACCTTTGAACATGTGAAAGGGGTATGCTTTGAAAAGCTCAGCTTCTTCTGTATTCCTTTCCTGTGCGTATTAAAATTCATACACTTAATTTGTATTTAGGTAGAGGAAGCTAAGAATGAATTACAAGAAGTTGTGGAATTTCTTAAAAGCCCTCAGAAATTCACAATGTTGGGTGGAAAACTTCCCAAAGGTAAACAATGCAAACTGTAAAAGGGTTGTTTTAACATTACTACTTGTCAAGTAATATAATGCAGTTCTTAGTATGATCACCTCAGAAGTGTCATTTTGCTATTAAATTCTTAACATATTTGAATAAAACATAAAAAGAAACAGATAACTACTGTTATTGAATCAGTGCTTCCAAGTATCTACAAAGCAGATGTGTGCCCACACTGAGCATACTTTGCTGCTTCTTTGTGGTGAATGGAGCACCCTAGTGGTTAAGGCATTGGTGTTGAACCCAGAATATTTCTTCACTTGTGAGAAATATTTAAACAATTGTGCGATAGGATGGTAGTTGTAGATCATCTTGAGATATAGTTTAATGAATGATTTTAAAGAATGTTTGATAAGTTGGCCATTTTGTTGTGGACGTTTGTGATTTTTTTTTTTGTTTTGTTTTTTTGTGATGTGTAGTAAACTCTAGAATTCAATTACTGTAATTTTTCACATAATTCCTCCTGGCCTACATGAGACCCATAACATTACAAACCCACTGAAATTCCCAGTATCATCTATAGCTGTTTACTGCTTAACATTAAAGATAAAAGGGACAGTGCAGTTTTTTTTTTCCAGTCATTTTGGAGTAAATCAAGGTGAAAGTAACAGTTTTTGCCTTCTAGTATATTTTGATTAAAACCAGTTTTGGTTTGCCTTCTGTCTTAACCATTATTGTGTGTCTGTAAAACAAACGTTCTGGAAGCCTCCTATTCTTATGACACAAAGCAGGAAATAGGCCTAGCTGTCCATCACAGTGCCTAATTACACACAATAACGTAGCAATTTTGAAAGCAGAATTAACCTAATCTGCGCATGTTTTGGGAAGAACGCCAGACTACCTATAGGAGGACTTGAATAGACCTGTGGACAACATGCAAATTCCACACAATCACAGTGTGCAGGATTTAAACCTTGGACACTGGATCTGTTTATAAGATTGCAAATGTTCAGTTTCTCTCTAGTTCCACCTGTATTTTTCATTTTCTTTAGTAATTATTTATTTATTGTGTTTCATTTTCACTTGTTAGAGTTGCTGCCTTATTGGCCTCTTATCCTGACCTGGGCACTGTTAGTGTCTGTTTGCTTGTTGTCGTTGTGCTGGTATGGTTTACCTCTCACATCTCAAAGAGTTGCAGGTTGTGTTGGTTGGCAACTCTAAATTGACTGGAAATATGACCTGCGGTAGACTGCAATCTGGTCCTGGGTTTGTGCCCCCAGATTTCCAAAGACAGAGTTTTGGAACTCCTGGCCCCTAAAACCCCAACCCACCCACACAAATCAGAAATACAAGGGACATTTAAGAAGTTTCCACACTTTCATATTTTCATTGGAAACAGTGAAGGCGAGAGGAGTAGTAATTGGGCATTAAAATTTGGTAGGATGCTGGGAAAATTCTTAAATACAGCGTAAAAAAAGTGTGGAAACTTTTTGAACATCCCTCGTGTAGTATATAACATAAAATTGATTTTGGAAAATCAGAGTCTTCATTACTGCTCTTTTTACTCCCTGTAATTATCAGAGGCCTTTTATCCAAAGCCCAAAGGCTGCTTCCAGCTGTGCAAATCACTATTGTGTGTTAGTTGAACACTAACTCAATTTTTAAAGGTTTCTTTTCCATAATTTAGATGTCCACCATAAACGATATCCTCGGTGTGTGTCACTTCATTTCTTACATAAATGTTCTGTTCCTAACATAAATAAACCATCTCATGTCATTTTGTAGGCATCCTTTTGGTTGGACCTCCGGGTACTGGAAAAACTCTGCTAGCCCGAGCAGTGGCGGGTGAAGCAGATGTTCCTTTCTATTATGCCTCTGGATCAGAGTTTGATGAAATGTTTGTTGGTGTGGGAGCCAGTCGTATCAGAAATCTTTTTAGTAAGTTTTACTTCTCTTATTTGCAAACTACTGCAGGATTGGAGGAGGATCATACCGGACGATCGGAATATCTGACATAAAGTAATTTGACAATAGGTATAACAGATATGTATCACCATACTGGTGTTCCTCAATTTCTAGATATTTGCTTTTACTTGTGAATGAAATTGCAGTTTTGTTTTTTTTTTTTTTTTAGTTTGAGGGAAGTTTAACTAAAAATATCTGCAGTGTTCCCAATCACTTTGGCATGGTTGTATATATGTTGTAATATATTCAGCTTTTTTCAATTTTCAAAAAGAAAAACAAAAGAAAATATACTGTTTGTGAAACGGTTAGAACATTTGGAGTGCTGCTATTAGCTGTTACCCGGTACAGAGTTTGTGCATTATCTGTAGTACACAGTTTCTTGCTGCAGGTATTGTTTGACATTGGTAGTTTAAGCAGAGCAATAGTAATGTTTATCTAATTAAGCTCAGTTGGTATTTTTCTGTTGATTTGTGTGTAGAATAATTTTCTACAATGAATATGACTTTTTTTTTCCCATTGTAGGAGAGGCAAAAGCAAATGCACCATGTGTTATATTTATTGATGAGTTGGATTCTGTTGGTGGAAAACGAATTGAGTCACCAATGCACCCATATTCTAGACAGACTATCAATCAGCTTCTGGCAGAAATGGATGGGTAAGTTTAATTTTTTGTTAACAGTTAACTGAACTTTCTAGATCTATTGAAGACTACTAAAACGTTAATTCATTTGTATTGGATCAGAACTAAAAATTTGATACCAGCTTTCACACCTCAGTACCAGTGTTAAAACAGTACCAAAGCAAATGAAAAATAATTTCCCAATATAATATCCTTTTCAGTTGCATTAAAAGCAGAGCATTGCCTTATCTCATCCTGCTGTATTAATGCTCTCCATACCCTCTTTTTAAAGACGCGGAGCTTATTTTTCAGTAAAGCAAGAGTGAAGTAAATTCAGTCGCCTTTGTATCTAGTAAGGTTACTGAATTTTGCATAATGGTGTAGTACCTTTTTAAAATGTGGTAGTTTGGCATTTTTAGTACCACTGTACCATGTAACACTATGTGACACACCTACATTTTGTTAAATTTGAATCAAAAGCGAACACATTAAATGCTACAAAATTGTAAAAGCTGTGTTTACACTCCCACTTGGTAAGTCTGCCTGCATTGCGCTGCACTATTAAACATTGTTCAACATTCTCTCCACCTCATAAGTGATGGAAGACAGTACTGGTTGGGGGGGGGGGATAATCCTCATCTAATCTTCCATGTGTCTTGTCTGAGTTGACCTGGACCATACAGTATATGATCTTCTAATTCAGTATATTAGTTTGATGATCTACGAGTTAACAGTGACTGAAAATTTAGTACTAAAAAAAAATTTCAGTGCAACTGTTTTTCCTCAAAAAATACATATGTGATCTAGTAGTAGCCTTGATATTTTACCATGTTTCCTCTTTTGGAGAAACTGGTTACAGTATGTACACTCTAATAATATTGTGTCTTATACCTCTAATGTTCCTCGGGCTTGTTTGTAACTATATTCCTATCTTTCAAGGATTCTTTATATCTTATCCTGACAAGTATTCTCCCTCAGTTGCTTATGTTACAGGTCTTAAAACTATGCAGACAAAATTCTGCGGAAATTATGTTGATTGGCAATATGGTCTGTATAACTCCACTTTGTAGAAATACCAGAAAGACTACATTCTTAAGTGTGACACTGGGCGAAAGGAGTGTGTTTGACCCTATGGTTTAGAGTTAACCTGAATGAAGCCAGTGTAGATTGGAAAATTGGGCTTACAAAAGACTTTTTTCTTCTGTAATCCTCCAGATTCAAACCCAACGAAGGTGTCATCATAATCGGAGCAACAAATTTCCCTGAAGCCTTAGATAAGTAAGCTAATTTATTTTTCACTTTATTTTTATGAACTTAAGGTTTGTGTTCACCAAAAGTCTACTTGATTTGGTTTGTTTAATGTGGAAAAAACTATAGTGTATCTTATTGTGTTAGTGGCCTTTTTGTCAGATGAGTGCTCTTTAGCTTTTGGTAGTAAATGTCAACCTTTAAATGTTTAGTATATTACTGCAAGTAACACTTCACTAAGTGAGCATTACGTATCATGCACCCAAAGCAGAGTAATTGACATCGACAAATAGAAACAGGTTTGTGTAATCTAAATAAAACTGTATATTATGTTAAATAAGGATGTTCTGTTTCATCTACACTTTTAGGATTGACAGAGCAAGCTGCTTGTTAAGCATTGCACAGAAATGGTTCGGTTTTGTTCTCTTAACTGTATATCTGTACAGTTTGAAGGGTCTCCTGTGAGAGGGGTAACACTTATTGAGTGGATTCCTAGCTGACAAAAGTGCAGATGTATTCTTGCTGAGTTTAAGGGATGTATCTCCTCCGACCCTCCTCAGGTTTATTTGGAAGAAAGCTGTAGTTAGGCTGTGGCTTGTTACTGCAGTGTTTGGTTGGTGTACCTTGGTTTGTATTTATGGTCTTATTTTAGTAGTCACTTACACATACAGGCTGGGAAATTTCTGGATTAACGCCATGTCACATTATGTGGCTTTTCCAGCAATTCTCTGTTATAGCCTTCGTTTTACATAATAAGTCTCCGGCAGTCCGTGGCATGCTCCAGTGAAGGTAGTTGCATAATGTGTCATGCTCGGGGACATGCCCGACTTGCTCGCTCTGACAAAATCAAACAGGTTTGATTTTGCATTTAGCCATAGGGGCAGGCTCAGTGTGCATGAGAGCTTGCAGGTAATTGATTTTCATCTATCGATACAATTCATATAATGTAGTGACGAGGAGTAAGAAACACGGGTGTTTTGGATCCCACAAACGGTGCAAAAAGGAAAAAAGGGCATAGGTTGTGGCACATCTCACCGTATCTTTTAACTCTTCACACATGTTGGCTCTGTTAGGGGGCACGCTATTGGCTGCCATAAAAATGGAAAACCAGGACTGTTCTAGAAGGTTTGCACATAGGCACAAAATGTGAAATGGCCAACAGTTTTCACTCGTTTAAATTGACATGGTCTGAGATCAGCAACTGCACCCAGAAAATCTGACATTCTTAACTACTAGAAGTCGTAGTATGACATCTACTTTAACCATCTAAAAATCTGTTGGAATTTACTCATTCACACATATCAGGACAATACAGTATCCAGGTTGATAGCATTTGAACATGATAGTTTCAGTAAGGGTAGTAGGAATCCTGAACGATGTGCACAAATAATACAGTAGATAGAAAACTGGGGAAAAAGAAATAGCTTCCTCGGCACTTCAGCCTTAGTCCCTGTTCATCTTTGAGAAAACTTTTGGAAATAGGAAACCTTGCAAAACACACTTTGCAAAATAAAGGTAGTTGTTGACTTATACATCACTTATAATCATTTAGATGAGTGTAATTGTGCTTTAGATTGAGTAGCCCAATGATAAGCTGTCCTTTTTTTTGGAGTTATGACCTGGCATTTGTACAGCTTTATTTGCACATACGGTTTTCTTGGAATATTTAACTGTTGATTTATTGACATGTAACTTTACAGCAATACTCCAGCCAAAATTATTTTTATATGTTGTATGCAATCTGTTGTGAGAGACAGGTATTAAATGTTTTAATGCCGAAATTTTTCTATATCCCTCATTTATTGGTTGAGAGTCCTGTCTTCAATTCAAAAGCACAATCTTGTGTGACTGGGCTTCTTGTTTGTGGACTGCTTTCCTTTTTTAGTGGTATTTATTTAACAATATTTTAGCAAGCAATGCACGTGTTTTACCCTTTGTGAGCAAACATCTGGATCGCTTGACATATGGATTATGCAACATGAATAGCGTGAGACTTTTTCATTGAACGTTGTAAATATTGTTTGCTGTTGTCCAGACTCTGTCACTATAGGCTACTATTCTAACAGAAATGTTGACCTCTCAATTTTCCATGAAAACGGGAGAGTAAAAGATTTTCTCAGCTGCCCCTACAAACTACATGGGGTAGGTAATGTAAAAAAAATCTTTATAAGAAATTATCAGTTTTGGGATAGTTAGCATGTGTAATAAGAGACACCGCAGGCTTGAAATTCTTAGTGCCCAATACATTTTCTCAATTGGCAACTAAGCTTTCTGTCAATTTTTTTATTTAAAAAAAAAAAAAAAGGAAAGAAAAATGGGTGGTCACTTGGTGAGTGTTGCAGAGGAGAAGCGAAGCTTCAGTCTAACAAATTTTAATTTTTCTTCATGGAAGCTTTCTACTTTGTGTGCATTTATTTTTTAACCTTTAAATTCCATCACATTTTCTGAGTGTATTGTAATTATCAACTGTTACTTTCTAATCATGTGGAAGCCATGTTACATTTTTGTGTTTATTTTATTTAGATTCCTTTCACTTTAATTATTTAATTTAAACCTACTTTTTCTTTTGTGATATCAGTGCCTTGATTCGTCCTGGACGCTTTGATATGCAGGTGACTGTGCCCAAACCTGATGTGAAAGGTCGGACTGAAATTCTGAAATGGTATCTGAACAAAATTAAAGTGGATTCAGGTATGGTTTACATTGCAAGTATATTGACTTAATATCACAATATTATTATTATTATTATCTTTTTTACAGAAAAATAGGTCCAATTATTTAAGAGGTAATGTCATGTATTTCAGGTGTAAATGCAGAAATAATAGCAAGAGGAACAGTTGGGTTCTCTGGAGCAGATTTGGAAAATTTGGTAAATCAGGCAGCATTGAAGGCCGCTGTAGATGGGAAGGATGTGGTAACAATGAAGGAGCTGGAATTTTCTAAAGATAAAATTCTAATGGGTAAGTCTATGTATGTAAACTTCCTGACTGAATCTTGTATTATATATTGTGCTTGAAACATTCTGAAACAACTCAAATAAGTTATTCTATTAGAATCTTTAGGGTTTAGAAGAAACTTTAAAACGTTATACTAATAAAGAAAGAATGGCGATATTTGTATCAAGTTGTCCTCACTTTTGTAAATGCTTTCAGTGTTTTATGACCCTTAATCTTCTATTTAAAGATTATTTTAATAGAAGATTGCTGTGGAATTTTGGTGAAAATGCCAGCACTTTTAAAATTGGTGCAACTCTCTCCTCTTTTAACATGAGAACATCCTCTTTTTCTGTCACCACAAAATGTAAAGTACACAGAAAATGATACAGAATTCTTTGTTTAGAGGAGTACAACTCTACTCTCATTCTGTGAGGCGAACAGGAATGTGCAGACATGTGCAGACTTTAAAGGAATGTGCACATGTGCAACATTTCAGTACTTAAATCCGTATCTATAATACCAGCCTTCAACCCCCATACTTTTAGCACTGAGCGCAAATGAGTTGCAGGAACATTTTACAGAGCTGAGGATCTGGTAGAAAGTTAGATGACTATCAAGGCATGTTGCTTGCTATTGGGCTTGGCTTAGTAATGTAAAAACACTGTTTATATATTTTTCAGCGGATATACACACCCTGAAATATTAGTGGTTTTACCTCGGTCTCCTAATGCTCACCCAGAAGCACTTCTATACCTACACACACCTTAAAACAGCCAGCAGAGTACAAAACGTTGGAACACTAGAGAATATGGGGCTTAGCCCTGACTTTTAATACTTGTTTAATTTCTTGAAAGAAGAAACTGTGGAGGCAACATGTCAGGCCAGTAACAACATTATTTCTTCAGCACATTTTCATACAGAGGATGTGGCTCAAAGAGCTTTACAGGATGTCAAAAAAAAAAACAGCTGCAATAAAAGAAATTAAACAAGAACAATAATGAGCAGATAACATAGAAACAAATTATACACATTTATATAATACTAGCCAAACCGCGGCGTAGCATACGCTGCATAATCAGGCCGCTTTTTAAATGATTTTTAAGCACAGAGGAAAAAATAAACATTTGAAAAATACGTAATTTAATAAACCACCAAGAAAAGTAACATTGCAACAATGCACGCTACGAACCAACATACAATTGTCCGTGACTGAAAACTGGAGGAGCGCCGTCGCGCTTTCTCCTTCCAAAGCGAAGGAGGGGGTTGAACGGCGCTCGTTCAGTACGCACTGCCCGCTTATGTGCCCGCCCCAACTCCCTACCGAGTCGCTGCCTGTGTACAGTCCACACGCACCTGTGAGTCACGTTGACTGTTAATTTTCCAAACACCGCCTCAGTCAGTTTCCACGTTGATTTTTCATTGTTCTTTGCGGTTCCGGCTGCTTTTTTATATATAATCCACCAAGTCACCCGACCATGGGGGAGCTTTACAAAAGGCAGGGACGTAATCAGTGCGAGCGTATGACCCGCACATACTGGGAATTTCTCGTTCGTGGGGAACAATTGGAAGCTACGGTCTCCATCACGAATGGGGTTCAACGGCTTACCCGCTCCTCCCCGCGCCGGGTAGACACACGTGGATCCATTCAGTGTAGCGCGCGTGCAGTACCGGACATACAAGTGCATCACAGACCTGTTAATGCTCAATCTCACGTGGCTGAAAGCCACTTGTCCCTCTAAGAATTTGGACGCCGACCGCTGTTGGGTCGTGTAACTATTTAGCAGGCGGAGTCTCGCTTGCTTTGGAAATAACCAGCCAAATCGCTCCACCAACTAAGAACTGCCATGCACCACCACCCACAGAATCGAGAAAGAGCTATCAATCTGTCAATCCTGTGCGTGTCCAGGCCGGGTGAGGTTTCCTGTGTTGGCGAAAGGCTCCACACCTGGTGGTGCCCTTCCGTCAATTCCTTTAAGTTTCAGCTTTGTAACCATACTCCACCCTGAACCCAAAGACTTTGGTTACCCGGTTGGCTGCCCAGCGGGTCATGGGAATGACGCCGCCGGATCGCCTGTTGCGGGGCCTGCATTGGTGAAGCAAGTGAGACGGTAATGAAACAGAGGCACAGTGCTTATTGGTTTTTAAAGACTGCTTCCTTCATTGTGTTTTAACCAATGCACGGAACGAACCAACACACAATCGTCGCGCGGCACTCAGGGTGGAACGGGAGGAGAGGAGAAGAACATCCACTCCGCTTCCTCCGTCATGCTAGTCTGCTGATTTCTCGTTCAGTATACACTGCCTGCTCATGTGTCGTCTTTGTACAGTCCAGATGCACCTGTGCTCACGTAGACTTTTCATTGCTCTGTGCGGTTTTGGCTGCTTTTCTATATATAATCCACCAAGACACCCGACCACGGTGGGAGGGGGGTGTGTACAAAGTGCACGAATATCTAAGAAGACACATGTTTGTTGCGGATGTGAATTGCTGTATGTAGCGTGTAAAACAGTTTGCTATAGTGCACGCGGTTATGCGTCGTAACCGAAAACTCATTTTTTAAAGACTGCTCACTTCATTGTGTTTTAACCTCAGTTGTAAAGGAACGTTTTAAGGATCCCATGGGATACCCCTCGCAAACATTTTCACATGCCACATTTGGCGATTCACCTCTGTGAGAAACATGCCTCTATTAACAGTCAGCGTGGGTCGGAGCTGCATGTGACCTCTACGACAGACGAATATAAATGACGCCGGTTTTTCTGTGTCGTCGTCCGAAGTTGGTGGGCGTGGCTCTGTGAGTTGTCGTCGTATCCAATGGTCTTGGAGTTGGTGGGCGTGGCTCCTTCCTGCTTGCGCCATAGGTGTCTCACTTATCGGCGCTTAGTGAATCCACGCCTTCCGGCGTGCTTTCCATGGTTGTCTTGCCTTAGTGAATTATATATATAGATAGACATAATTAAAAGAGAATTAAGAGTTGTTATATTTAGAATCATTTTAAGTTTCTAAAGTTGAGTACAGTGGGCCAGATGGACAGAGAGGGGAAAAAAAAAAAATTCCAGTTAAGCTGAAGAAGAAAAAATCTGCAGGGGCTTCCAAGCCAAAAGACCACCCAGCCAGCAATGGGCATTCTACCTAAAATGTTCTTCAGTAATTTAATACGTAATTTTTTTATTTTGTACTGACTTTTTTTTTTTTAAAAGGTTTGTCTTTAAAGCTTTGACAAATTTGGGGTAACCATTGTTGCAGTCTTTTTCGACGACCAACTTTGCTCAAAGTGAAATGATAGACAAAATACTAAACATGAAGTAAAAAGTTTAACAAATGAAAAAAAAAAACTATTCAAAGAGGTTTGAATGTGACTTTAGATTTTAGAGGTTCAGCTTCAAAGACAGCCTGCAAATACTTTTGAATGCTAATCTATTATAATCTGTATTATAGGGAAATGAGTTTAATGAAGAGAAATTACAGCTTCATGATTATATGTATTTTACCAAAAAGCAAAGACAATCTACATTATTATAGACTGCACATGTAGTTGACAGCACATCATCTGTTGTATGAATGTTTGTTAGTTTTTAAACAATAATGGATTGCCCATTTCTTTGTTTGTAATAGGCCCAGAACGCAGAAGTGTGGAGATTGACAAGAAAAACAAAACAATCACGGCCTACCATGAATCTGGACACGCTATTGTTGCGTACTATACCAAAGATGCAATGCCTATAAATAAGGCAACAATAATGCCAAGGGGACCTACGCTCGGACATGTAAGAATAATACAGTTATCTGCCATGAAGTGTTGTGAGTTTTTATTACTCGGTTTAGGAAACCATTTCTTTTCTTTATGCTTCTATTAAACAGTAGCTTGCATGTAAATCATTTTTCATCATAGTCGTCGTCCTTTTGTTTCTTTGCAATTTCCAAAATGTAATAAAAATACAATTTTAAAGAAAAGTTACAAGTGAAGTGTTACATAAGTCAAACAAACATTGGTTTAAACAAAAAAATGTTGCTAATCCAGTAAGTCATACAAATATTTAGGGTGGTGCAGGGTTAACAAACCTTAAAGCCCTTTATTTTGGTATTGTGTATCAGAGTTTAGGAGAAAGCATTTTCTTTCCTTTTTCCAAGGAATATCTTAACTGGGTTATTCACACAGTGGCGTGCAGACAGTGGCGTTTGTTTTGTGTTTCCACAACACTTCTTGGTTAAGTTTCTCATAAATCTAATCTCGTTTTAACAGTATTTCGTGTAATATTTACATAACATTGTACTGATTTAATAAATACATTGGAAGCAAGAAATCTGTTGCCTCTTTTGTCCTTGAAATTTAGATAACTCTTGTGTCAAAAGAGATTGATAATGGTTTACTTTAAGATTAAGACTTTTAAGATTTTTAATGTAGTATTTTGTAAATAGAGAGGAATGTAAAGATTGACAACATTTTGCATAATTTTAAAACTTTAGCATTGGACTTCAGTCATTTTGTAAAGTCAACATTACTTTTTTTTTTTTTTTATTCCCTTTTTTATTTGAAGGTGTCATTACTTCCAGAAAATGACAGATGGAGTGAAACCCGCTCTCAGTTGCTGGCTCAAATGGATGTCAGCATGGGAGGAAGAGTTGCTGAGGAGCTCATTTTTGGAAATGATAACATCACCACAGGTGAGTGTTTGAAATGCACTGTATCTATAAAATGCCACTGAATTGGAATAGGGTCAAAGCTCAAGCCATAATTTATTGCAAAAAAAGTGCAACAGACTTAGAGCATTTTGATTTTGAGCCCTACACAGGTGGTAGCTTTAGTATTCCTTTTCTGATCTCTCCTTCCTCTTAAAGGAAATCTGCAGCATGGATGCTGCTCAGGATGGCCATCTTCACTTTTTTTTTTCTGCATGAAAAATTGCCAAATGGCCATAAAAAAATCACATTTTTAGGAAAAACGTCCAAGCTGGTTTCTCTTCTGTTCTATAACTTTTATTTTGGCACAAGGTGTTTATACTCCATGGCACTGTTGGCTTACGGTATGAAGGGAGAAAAAGGCAGGCCTTCCATTTACATTTATTCACCTTGCAGACACTTTTATCCAAAGCAGTTTACAAAAAAAGTCAACATAATCTGTTTAGGAGCTGGTGTTACAGGACAGGTTACAACATTAATCATCACAAATGAAGAGTAAACAAGACAACCCAAGACTATTTAGTCTGTTACAAGAACATATCAAAGCCATTCTTAATTAGATAGATATTCACAGAATGAAACACTGAAGGGAGTCTGTAGTGGATGGAGGTGGGCAGCTCATTCAGCAAGCTAAGAGCTACATGATAGAGTATGGATGGAGATTTGATGATGGCGTGCAGCCGCATGCAGAATTAACTTCATTCTTTTTCCTAAAAGCCTCCACAGAGTGAATAAAGAATACAGAACAGTTCTAAGAGTGTACAAACCTATTTTGGGCTCAATGAGTACCAATCAGCATTATGGCAAAATGATCATAATTAGATGTGTGTCAGATTGTAAAATTCAGCCTATCAAAGCTTCTACTGTGTGTTACATCGGACAGACAGCGAGTCATTTTCTTTCCCGCTTAGTCCTGAACAGTGACCTGGGAGGTACTGGAGCCTATATCCCAGCAAGCACAGGGCAGAAAGAAAACCTGGACAGGGCACCAGTTCATCACAGGGTGAACACACACACACACACACACCACACACACACACACACACCCATCCACACACTAGGAACAATTTAGCATCACCAGTCCACCTAACATATATGCCTTTGGTCTGTGGGAGGAAACTAACGCAGACACCGGGAGAACATGCAGACTCGGTGAAACTGTGGTCTTGTTATTGTGAGGCGAAAGTGATACTATGTCACTGTGTTGCCCTTACATCAGACTGAAGATAAGTAATCCATTTGTGGTGGTCAGGTTTAAGTCTGAAAGACTGACTTTCTGAATTCAGAGTAATTTTTGACAAACATTGTCATCTGCAAAGTCTGAATTTTTAAGACATAGTTAATATGCTATTAATAATGTTTCCCTTATTAATGCAGCTCTTACCTTGTTCTGCACACACAGACACACGCACACTTCTAAGCAATAGTAAAAAGGAAGATTGAAAAAGACCCTCTTTCGATTTTTCTCTTATTTATTAGTGTGCTATATTTTGTTGTTTTTAATCTGGGTTGTGCTTTCCCAGGTGCATCAAGTGATTTTGATAGTGCAACAAGGATAGCAAAGATGATGGTGACCAAGTTTGGAATGAGCGAGAAGGTAAGTAGCAGGTGTTTTTTGATGGCAGACTCCTGGTTTGAAGTGAAGTCTCAAACTAACAGTACATCAGTCACTGACCAATTTCAGGTGTGCCATGTGAACATAATAAAGAGTGTCCAGAGTACAAGGAAATTCTTGCATATCTCACCGTGACAGTGATAGTAATACAGTAACAATAAAACAAAACACGCACAATGAATACATAGCATGCAACATAGACGGTTTATACACATGATGTAAGGTGAAAAGTAAAATTAAAACGAGTGTTTAATACATCAAAATATTTCACTGGAATCTCAAGTTTAATTCATCAAACTCCTCATATTAGATAATATTAAGCATAATTATTAATTTTGTTACTTTTTACTGATCTTGTATATTTTAAATTATGGACTAAATGTTTAAAGATTTAAAACCAAAGTTTTTTTTCTCAAATTTTATCTGACACGTATTTTCACAGCAGTAGCTCCTGAGGCCTTTTTTATCACAGCTATCCCACGAGAAAAGCCCAAATCGCAACTAAAGTAAAGTTTGCAACATGCTGCTTTATTGACTTAATATTTTAATTGATTTCATGTTAACTATATATGTTAGTGCCGTTGGAACTAATGTTATAAAATGTATTTTTTTAAAAGGTACATTTCCAGGATTTTAGTCCTGATATGATACTATGTGGCATTGAGTTTATATTGAAACAATTTATTATATGCTGTGGATGAAATTGACAGAATAGTGGAGTTTAATGACCTTTTATTTTCTTAAACTACATTTTTAATGGTTTTGAAACAAGCTGAATGTATTTTTCCTGATTTCTTATGAAACCAGCTTGGAGTCATGACATACGGGGATACTGGAAAACTCAGCCCTGAAACACAAGCAGCTATTGAGCATGAAGTGCGAATACTCCTGAAGGTAATGTTTCTTTTTCTACCTTCTACTATTTATTTGTCATTGAATGTTTCATTTATAAATCATGGACACTCTGTAGGCTATGCAGTAGTCACGCTTTCTCTGCAAAATGAGGTCTCTAAGGTACAAATGAATAATTGTAGATGATCATTAGGAGCTGAACAAGGCAAAGCAGACACATACGTACGTGTTCAACTATAGACTATGGAGTGTGGTAACAGCTAGTGGTGCTCTGATTGATTGGCTGCCAGTCTAAATCAGCAGATTTGTTTTACACCAGCATTTGCTTTTCTGAGCTTTACTGTAAATTAAGTGTAGTGCTGCTTTACGCAATTTAATCACGTCTGAATTGTTTGATTTGTAATTTTAAAATGTGGAACAGAGGGTCAAATCAAGGATAAATGTCTTTGTCTCTGACATTATGGAGGGTATCGTATGTGTTTTCCAGTGTGATTTAGAGTGTTAGAAAATACAAACCGGATTCCAAAAAAGTTGGGACACTATACAAATCGTGAATAAAAACTGAATGCAATGATGTGGAGGTGCCAACTTCTAATATTTTATTCAGAATAGAACATAAATCACGGAACAAAAGTTTAAACTGAGAAAATGTATCATTTTAAGGTAAAAATATGTTGATTCAGAATTTCATGGTGTCAACAAATCCCAAAAAAGTTGGGAAAAGGCCATTTTCACCACTGTGGCATCTCCCTTTCTTCTTACAACATTCAACAGACGTCTGGGGACCGAGGAGACCAGTTTCTCAAGTTTAGAAATAGGAATGCTCTCCCATTCTTGTCTAATACAGGCCTCTAACTGTTCAATCGTCTTGGGCCTTCTTTGTCACACCTTCCTCTTTATGATGCGCCAAATGTTCTCTATAGGTGAAAGATCTGGACTGCAGACTGGCCATTTCAGTACCCGGATCCTTCTCCTACGCAGCCATGATGTTGTGATTGATGCAGAATGTGGTCTGGCATTATCTTGTTGAAAAATGCAGGGTCTTCCCTGAAAGAGATGACGTCTGGATGGGAGCATATGTTGTTCTAGAACCTGAATATATTTTTCTGCATTGATGGTGCCTTTCCAGACATGCAAGCTGCCCATGCCACACGCACTCATGCAACCCCATACCATCAGAGATGCAGGCTTCTGAACTGAGCGTTGATAACAACTTGGGTTGTCCTTGTCCTCTTTGGTCCGGATGACATGGCGTCCCAGATTTCCAAAAAGAACTTTGAATCGTGACTCATCTGACCACAGAACAGTCTTCCATTTTGCCACACTCCATTTTAAATGATCCCTGGCCCAGTGACAACGCCTGAGCTTGTGGATCTTGCTTAGAAATGGCTTCTTCTTTACACTGTAGAGTTTCAGCTGGCAACGGCGGATGGCACGGTGGATTGTGTTCACTGACAATGGTTTCTGGAAGTATTCCTGAGCCCATTCTGTGATTTCCTTTACAGTAGCATTCCTGTTTGTGGTGCAGTGTCGTTTAAGGGCCCGGAGATCACGGGCATCCAGTATGGTTTTACGGCCTTGACCCTTACGCACAGAGATTGTTCCAGATTCTCTGAATCTTCGGATGATGTTATGCACAGTTGATGATGATAGATGCAAAGTCTTTGCAATTTTTCTCTGGGTAACACCTTTCTGATATTGCTCCACTATCTTTCTGCGCAACATTGTGGGAATTGGTGATCCTCTACCCATCTTGGCTTTTGAGAGACACTGCCACTCTGAGAAGCTCTTTTTATACCCAATCATGTTGCCAATTGACCTAATTAGTGTTTTTTGGTCTTCCAGCTCTTTGTTATGCTCAAACTTACTTTTTCCAGCCTCTTATTGCTACTTGTCCCAACTTTTTTGGGATTTGTTGACACCGTGAAATTTTGAATCAAAATATTTTTCCTTTAAAATGATACATTTACTTGGATTAAACATTTGATCTGTCATCTACGTTCTATTACAAATAAAATATTGACATTTGCCATCTCCACATCATTGCATTCAGTTTTTATTCACAATTTGTTTAGTGTCCCAACTTTTTTGGAATCCGGTTTGTAATAGGTACATCTTTAGCAGACGTTAAGAGAAGCTGTTTAAATGAATTCAGACTCGTTTTTGTAATTTAATTAAAATGGAAACTCTCTATCTGAATGTGAATGATAAACTTACATTTTGAAATAAACTGTAAATAAAGGATTTGCCCTCATTGCGTAGTAAACAATAGGCTTGTTTGCTTAAGACCCAGATTTGTCTGTGTTATATGCAAAATGGTTAAGCTTGTTATCTTAATAAACGTCAACATGAACATTGTATGAAAATTGGGGCACATAATTATGACAAGCATTTTTCTTTTTTTTATGTCATACGTATTATGGATAAATCTTTGTGTACATGTTCTATTAGTTAACAGATATGTATTTTAAGGGGTTTTCTATTTTAGTGTGTGTTATGGTCACTGAACAATCAAGTGTGTGTGTGTGTATATATATATATATATATGTATATGTGTATGTATGTGTGGAGTGGTTTTCATGAAATACTGCTGGGTGAAATCAACCCTAACCCGCCCCCTCTTCTAGGACTGGGGAAGTGATCTTGCTGTCTTTTATGCGTCTTATCATCCAGTTGACACTTGAAATGACCACCAGAGGGCGAACTGGAGGTGACTGCCAGTATTCTTTAGGTTTGGGCAGCACCACACCCCTGTTGGTTTTGAAATTAGAGTTGTCTGGTTCCGAGCGTCAACTGGATGATAACGTACATACAAGACTGCAAGACAAGCACATTAACAATGAAGACCCACTAAAGTTGTGTTTTTTTTTTTTTCCCTATTAAAATTTTCCTCAATTACAAAAAAAAAAAAAAACACTTTATTTTCCTCCCGGCTGGGTATTTCAGTTAGTTATTAATAAAAATGGACAGGTAAAACATGTGGACTGCAGTTTACTTTTGAAAATACCAAGGAGCTTAGTGTGGGTTTTTTATTTATTTTTTTAAAGTCAGATTTGTTCAGTTGAAGTACAGTGAAATCAATCCATCCGTATCGGGCCCTAAAGAAAACCTGCTCTGAGCGTTATGACTTTACTGTTTCCTATTTCAGGCTCAGTAGGCTGTAGGCTGGGCCTGAGAAGATGCTCCTTTTTTAATAATTCTTAATTATTTTCATTGTTTTCAAGGACTCGTATGACCGAGCCAGAAGCCTCTTGAAGACTCACGCAAAAGAACACAAAGACTTGGCTGTTGCTTTATTGACATACGAGACCCTGGATGCTAAAGAAATTCAAATGATCTTGGAAGGAAAGAAGCTTGAGATGAGATGATGTTTTCCCATCTTAAACGGACTCTGAGCAATCTGAATGTAAATATGCAGACAAAGAAGATGGGGGGTGGGGGTGAGGAAGACGGCTGCTGAATGAAACTTGACAAGAAGGTTTCTGTTTGTTTGTTTGTTTGTTTTTTTCCAACATATACCCGTACACTTTTAGCATTTTCTTCCAGCTTATGCTGAAGAGCAGATATTCCTGGAAAGACTGACTGACTTTCATTGGGAACGACGACAGACTGCTGCCATTTCCCTTTCTGTGTGCAGTGCTTGAAATACTGGTGCTTCCATAGAAGTAAAGAGTCTCAGGGTCACAGCCAGTGGGTCAGGAAAGCCTCCATGCTATTTTGTACAATGAATAAGATGTTTATCTATTTATTTTATTACTTTAAGGCCGTGAATCCTAATAACCAGCGAGGAGTAGGCAGCCAGTATATTTTATTACTGCTGTTTTTGAAGTCTTGTGATGTCGGCTGCATGTTTTGTCCTCATTCTATCATCGATTTACTTGTAAATTGAAATACATATTTACCATTTTTTTAGTGGTTTCTTTCCATTTTAGTGGTTACATTTTTAGAGTGCACAAGTTCAGTAGTTATTTTTATATTCTTTGCCCCCAGCATCACATTGCCATTATGGTATTTATTAATGGGAGAACCTTATTTAGTTCACTTTGCAAACCTCGCTTATATTTTCTAGTCTGCAAAATCAATTCCAAGTAATCAAGTAAAGGTAAAACGTTGAACCCAGCTTTTAATTGTAAATGATTTATACAGTAAAAGTGAACAAAATATAATAAATCTGCCATTCCTCTGCAGTTATTATAGGAATCCTTAATGGATTAATTTACGAATTGCCTCAGTGGTGAATTTTGTATTTGAACAGAATCTGAAATAAAATCCTAAGGTAAGCCTTTCAAAAAATTTGTTTAAAAAAAAGATTTAAAATAAAAGATACTGTTGGGTGGTAATTGACATTTTCACAAGTGTGTCGAGATTCCTGGCCGCAAAACAAACACTAAAATACTTGAAATGTTCAGTTTTAATCCCCTTTAAAATACTTTTTAAAGCTGTCTTCACTTCAAATGTTTAATCCTGAGCTTTAGCATAATTTTGAGGTGTGACTAAATTGATAAATGATTTTAAGTACATGAATTTTTTTTTTTGATTGGTTGGTTGCGCACTCGTTGACATTTTGAAAATTTCAAATTCTAAATGCAGACATTCCTAGTAAGCCGAGGTCCTCCCTTCTGCGGCCTCTCGTTGCCCACACTGATGTGGTGTAGCAGTTTCAGCCCCACGTCTGTGTGTAGGAAACGCATTTGTCTGAAAACGGTTTCAACTGAACACTTCAGATTATTTGTTTCAAAAATATTGTTTCATCTGGTTCTTGCAGCAGTGATCAGGATCTACTGCCATTTCCATCCCTTGCAATAATTGCACATTTGCGGTTTCCATCCTTCTGTAAGATGCCTGATATTTAACCATTTTATTTGCACATTTGTTATTGCTCTTAGCTTTAAAATGTATGTTTGCATTTGTTTTCCTTTGTGTATCTGTTCATGTATATAAACTAAAGAAGTAAAAATAAATCATAATCAAATGCCTTTAAGGATTTGCCGCATTTAGTGATGACTGCAATCATCAGGAGAGTCTGCAGGCTTCCCACGTGTCCATGTGGGTTTCCTCCCTCAGAGGAAGACATGCCAGTTGGGTGGATTGGCCCGTGTGTGTGTGTGGGTTCATCCTGTGATGGACTGGCGCTGCTGTCTTGTGCCCATTGCTTCCTCTGGCATAGGCTCCAGCTTCATTGCTACCCTGCTTATGACAAAGCAAATTTAGAAGATGGATGGAATTCCAACCTCCGTATTTCTTACTGCATTGAATCTAAAATCAAACCGTCACGATTACATTTGTATTGGCCATTTAATATTTACGGTCCTCTATTAGATTGCAGTTGGTCATTGCTCAGGATTAGCTCTCTGTTAACCCAAACTTTGTTTCTGAGTGAATGCTGACACCGAGTACATTTAATAAATGCATTTATTTTCCTACTCACTTTTGTAACTACATGGGGGGAGAGGGCACCAGGATGCACTGTGGGAAGAAGACAGACCAAACCAGTGCTGCCTTCGGACAGTGGAGGTTTTCTAAGCATTCATATGGACATTAATTTGACGTGTACCACCTACCTAAATAACTTTGCAGATCAGGAATAACCGGGATTCATGGCAGCAGCATTCCCTGATCAAAGTGGCATCTTTTACATTGAATGGTTTGAGGGGAACACAGTGAAGCTGTTGCCCTGCCCTCCAAATCTCAAATTTAATCAAGCAGCTGTGGGATGTGCTGGAACAGCAAGTCCAGTCTGCACTCTGCGGCCCCACCTTACAGGAATTAGGGGGTCTTCATGCCACTGAACACTTTCAATGGTCCTGTGGAATCTGTGCTTCAGCAGTTCAGAGCTGCTTTGGTGACACATGGAGGACCAACAGCATATTAGACAGGTGGTCAGAACGTTGTGGCTGATCACAGCGTAGATCCAGAAACTGTAGTGGCAGTGAGGCATCTGGCGTTAATCGTCAGACATTAAATACTTGAGGGAAGTGCATGTATTTAAGTTTTTAGTTATTTAATACTGTCACATATAACATTTTAATAATATAATCTCATGTATTACTGTTATTGTCCTTTTTTATTATTCTACTTAAAGGGCACAGTCATTGGAGCTGTGCAGCTAAGCATTTCACTACACATACAGTGCATCTGGAAAGTATTCACAGCGCATCACTTTTTCCACATTTTGTTATGTTACAGTCTTATTCCAAAATGGATTAAATTCATTTTTTTTCTCAGAATTCTACACACAACACCCCATAATGATAACATGAAAAAAGTTTACTTGAGGTTTTTGCAAATTTATTAAAAATAAAAAAACTGAGATCCCATGTACGTAAGTATTCACAGCCTTTGCTCAATACTTTGTCGATGCACCTTTGGCAGCAATTCCAGCCTCAAGTCTTTTTGAATATGATGCCACAAGCTTGGCACACCTATCCTGGGCCAGTTTCGCCCATTCCTCTTTGCAGCACCTCTCAAGCTCCATCAGGTTAGATGGGAAGCGTCGGTGCCCAGCCATTTTAAGATCTCTCCAGAGATGTTCAATCGGATTCAAGTCTGGGCTCTGGCTGGGCCATTAATGGACATTCACAGAGTTGTCCTGAAGCCACTCCTTTGATATCTTGGCTGTGTTCTTAGGGTCGTTGTCCTGCTGAGAGATGGACCGTCGCCCCAGTCTGAGGTCAAGAGCTCTGGAGCAGGTTTTCATCCAGGATGTCTCTGTACATTGCTGCAGTCATCTTTCCCTTTATCCTGACTAGTCTCCCAGTTCCTGCCGCTGAAAAACATCCCACCGCATGATGCTGCCACCACCATGCTTCACTGTAGGGATGGTATTGGCCTGGTGATGAGCGGTGCCTGGTTTCCTCCAAACGTGACGCCTGGCATTCACACCAAAGAGTTCAATCTTTGTCTCATCAGACCAGAGAATTTTGTTTCTCATGGTCTGAGAGTCCTTCAGGTGCCTTTTGTCAAACTCTAGGTGGACTGCCATGTGCCTTTTACTAAGGAGAGGCTTCCGTCTGGCCACTCTACCATACAGGCCTGATTGGTGGATTGCTGCAGAGATGGTTGACCTTCTGGAAGGTTCTCCTCTCTCCACAGAGAACCTCTGGAGCTCTAAAAGAGTGACCATCAGGTTCTTGGTCACCTCTCTGACTAAGGCCCTTCTCCCCCGATCGCTCAGTTTAGATGACCGGCCAGCTCTTGGAAGAGTCCTGGTGGTTTCGAACTTCTTCCACTTATGGATGATGGATTTCACTGTGCTCATTGGGACCTTCAAAGCAGAAATGTTTCCCGAGATTTGTGCCTCGAGACAATCCTGTCTCGGAGGTCTACAGGCAATTCCTTGGACTTCATGCTTGGTTTGTGCTCTGACATGAACTGTCAACTGTGGGACCTTCTATAGACAGGTGTGTTCCTTTCCAAATCATGTCCAATCAACTGAATTTACCACAGGTGGACTCCAATGAAGCTGCAGAAACATCTCAAGGATGATCAGGGGAAACAGGATGCACCTGAGCTCAATTTGGAGCTTCATGGCAAAGGCTGTGAATACTTATGTACATGTGCTTTCTCAGTTTTTTATTTTTAATAAATTTGCAAAAACCTCAAGTAAACTTTTTTCACGTTGTCATTATGGGGTGTTGTGTGTAGAATTCTGAGGAAAAAAATGAATTTAAGCCATTTTGGAATAAGGCTGTAACATAACAAAATGTAGAAAAAGTGATGCGCTGTGAATACTTTCCAGATGCACTGTACTTTTCAGCCATTTTAGGTGCTGCTATAGGCCCCATTTCATAGGTTAACAAAAGTATTTATATTTTATAAGTAGTAGTAATAATAATAAATCTTATTTATAATATGCCCTTCTCATGGTCCAAATTGCTACTCAGAATTTTAAAATGATCAATAGAAAAAGCAGAAAAAAGATCAAATACACAACAGTGGATACAAATAAAGAAATACAGCAAACACACAGCTTTGAATTTCAATAACAGACAATAATCCAGAATAAAAATACATAATATATGAAATATCACAAAAAAAAACCCTGAACAAATAACAATTTTCAAATCATTCCTGAGCACCTGAACAGAGAGGGTAAACTAAAAGGAGGGTCATTTAAATGCCTTCCTGAACAAATGGGTTTTAAGTCGTCTTTAAAAAGAAAGAATGGAGTCAATGGAATGTGTAGCTGAAATATGTTTATTGTGCAAAATAACAATAAAGAACTGAACAATAAACACATACTGCACATGCTATTAAAAAGACACATACAGTAAAGCGAGACTCAAGATTGACAATTTTTTGGTTCCCCATCAAATAAAAACAAGCAGACCTAGCAAGACTTTAATAGGGCCTTGCAAATAAAAGTCTCGATGAACGTAAAAAAAAAACAAACTTATAAAATAAAGGCGGATGAAAGAAAATTAACTTTTCAACTGAGTGAGTACTGCAACACAGGCTAATAAAGAAGGCTTTTCACACTTGTTAAATCAACTGATTGTTTTAAAATTCTTTTTCAACAGAAATAGTAGACACTTTTCTAAAATAGAAATTAAGAATATTATTTTTATAAAGCCAAATCTCTCCTTTTCCATTGCTTTGTCACTTTGGAGCATTTCAACATGGTGTCATGAAAAAAGGATTTGCCCCATTGCTGGTTTTCACTATTTTTGCTTATTCTGATCAGTTTAATACAAAAGGCAACGTGAGGAAACACAACACTCAGTTTTTAAATGAGCATTTGATTTACTGATGGAAAAGAGTTCACGAACACCTGTTATCATCATGTGAAAAAGTAACTGCCCCCCTAGTCCACTCAATCCACCAGGGAAGCAACAGGTTACATTAGACCAGACACCCCCGAGCTTGACTGCTGCCGGCATTACTGAGTTTAAATGCTACTTCAACAGAACCTTCCCACCAATGTGAAGTTGGCTAAAAGGTCTCAACAAGCTGCACAGCAGGCCTCGATTAAAAGAAAATAATCAGTTGGGAAATTGTTACAAAGCCCAAGACTTGCGAGTCCTCATTATCAAGTGGAGAAAACTTGGAACAGTGATAAATATGTCGAGCAGGAGTGGCCGGCTTATCACAATAACACTCAGCTGGGAAATCACAGAGGAGCCCAAATGACCATTTATCACAAGAGTGTCAAGAAATGCTACGGGGGGGCTCCTTTATACCAACAGCACAGTGCCACCAAACTGGGACTGTGACAGCCACGTCAGAAGTCCATCAGTCAGTCAGTCATTATCCAACCTGCTACATCCTAACACAGGGTCATGGGGGTCTGCTGGAGCCAATCCCATCGCACACGTCAGAAGATCTCTTTTTCATTTTCTTTCTTTATAGTTCTAGTGTGTGTGTGTATTTACACTAACAGTCAAAAGCTTTCAAACCTATGTTTTTTTTTTTCTTCAAATGTAATCAGCTGAAATACAATGAATAACCAACAATGGTGAAAGGTAAGTAAGTAGTAAACTGCCAGAGGTTTAAATTTAAAGTTTAAGTTTAGCAGAAACTGAAAAAAGGGGAAATTTCAGAGTATAACAAATGGGGTTTCTTCAGGGAACTACTAATAGGTTACAAACTCCAGATGTTGCGCAGCCATTAAAGTAAATTAAGCCTTGCAAGTTGAAGCAAACAATTTGCACTGGTGTCCCAACTTGTGTTGATTAAGTAAGAAACCTCCTGTGTGTGTCAAGTGGTCGATAAAATTAAACATATATTTAATTGTATTGGTACCTCCAAGAAAATCAGTGTTTAAACATTAAATAACATGCGGTATAGCAAATATTAATCAACACAAATGTTTGAACAATATAACACAAGTCTTGAAAAACACAAACATTTCAACATATAAATGAAATGAGAAGTCAAGCAAAATGACCTCATTTATTGGCCAACTAAAAAGATTAGAATATGCAAGCTTACGAGGCAACTTAGGCCCTTGAAAATGAATTAAAAATGAAATTAAACCAAGTATTACGTTTTTTTGGTTGTGGCCAATTACTTTGTCAAATGGTTGATGCAGGTAATGGCAAACATTTAACCTTCACTTAACATTTAAAAACTGTGTACTATGTTTACTCAGGTTGTCTTTTGTATAAAACTAAATTTGTTTGGAGATCAAAATCTACTAAGTGTTATGAATAAGCAAAAATAGCGAAAGTCAGGAAGGGGCAAATACTTTTTCACGATACTGTACATGAATCAAAAGATGGAAAATAATGCTTACAGTTGACTACTTATAACTTTATTTACACTTACCATTTCATCCTACTTTTTAAAAAACCTCTGTGGTGACCTAAGCATGTGCTTATTTTGCTCAATGGTTACTCCAGAGCTTCTTCGGCAATCGCAGAGGTGGAGGAGAGGACCTCCTTCAAAGTCAGAAGTGGTCAAATCTAAAAATAATTGTATAAAAACTTTCATAGGCAGGGGAAAAGTTGGGGGTTTGGCCAAAAAGGGAAAATGGTGCCTACTGACCCACTTCCAGAACTGATTATCATAGACAGTGGAAAGTATCTACATGAAAACATTAAAAACATTTCACAAATATATTTTCTGTTAGCTGCACCCCATCCTGACAGCATCTTTATAAATATCATTAGCTGTGCCACCCGTCTAAGACAAACTGAAATCTAAGTAAATGGTAAATGGTAAATGGCCTGTATTTGATATAGCGCCTAACTAGAGTTCAAGAACCCCCTAGTAATCAAGGTAGACCTCAGTGTGAATGTTTGCAGTGCACCCTACAATGCATATGTCTGTTATATGCCATCTGGTATGGGATTCATAAAAGCAGTGTTATTGTTTGTTATGTGCCATCTTTGGAATAACAAAAACAATGCAGTTAGTTGTCCCTGTTATATACAACTTGGTATGGGATTTATAAGTGTTAATGTTGGAGATGCACCATTCATTGGAATGAAAAGTGCAATGCATGTGCCTATTATATGCCTTTTGGTAAGGATTCATAAAAGCAGGGTTAATGTTTGGGATGTGCCATCACTTAGAATAACAAATACAATGCATTTGCCTCTGTTATATGCTATTTGGTATGGGATTCATAAATGTTAAAGATTTTTGATGCGCTATCTGTTGGAATGACAAATGCAATGCATACTGTATGTCCTTGTTATATGCCAATTGGTGTAGGGGTCATAAAAATACTGTTAATGTTTGTAATGCATTTGTCATTCCAGTTGATGGCGCAATGCATTGTACTACTTCAAATATTTGTGATGTGCCATCTTTTGGAGTGACAGAAGCATAGCAACTAGATGGACACCTCAGAGGCACTTAACTTTTTATTAAGGTGGACTGATACTGCTTGTAGTACTTTGTTTTCCTAATATTTTCCATCTCTGAATGTATTTATTTTTTTTTTGCTCAGTTGTTTAACGTTTCTAAGACGCATGCTTGAGCCTTCTGCTGAACGTGCATCAATTTATAGTGTGATAACCATATGTGAGTTTGAACCAACCCTTTCAAAATTTGGTAGTTTTAAAGTTTGACAAGAAAAAAAAATGTAATGTTGTGTCATCACATCATACAGCACACAAAATGTAACAACGCAAAAAATACAAATTTTAACAAGAATAAAACAAAAATAGCTGGAGGCCTACTCCGTCCAATTCTGCTGTCCCCGATTATTGCCATAAGCATACATTTTCTGCCAATACACATGCCCTGTCAGTTTTAGGCCACGTATGCTATACGCCGTTTACTGACGGGTCAACAATCCAATTTTGCTAAAGCAAGTTTACGCCTCTGTAGACGGAGCAGACAACGTTGTTTTCCTAATCAGCTCTTCATTTTGTTTGCCTTGTGAATATGAGGCAGCCTCAGCTGCTACGTTTGCCTTCATTTTCCATCTCCACAGTTGTATCGGCATGTGCTGCGTTGTCTCAGCAGGTAACGAAATGCCCATTCCCCATGGCAGCTTCCAGATGTGCTCAGCTGCGGTACAAATTACACACGAAAATTTCTTCTGGTTGACAAATTCCTCCCATTATCTCACTTCTATCAGTGTAGCACACCCCTAGTACAAAGCCTATTGGTATTTTGTCATTATACCATGAAAAGTGGGTAATGTTTGAGCACTTTATGAGCTGTCAGTTTCCAGTTCACTGGCTCCAGAGTACAGAAAGGGCATCTTCCTGCTGGCCGATTCTGTAACACTCCTGCTTTGTAGTTCCAGGTTACTGGGAGCTTCACTGTGGGTATCTTTAATGTTCTCAGGTGTTCCTGCATTTTCAACTATACCGGTCTTCATACATAACCCAAAAAACGTAAGAAACACTGGAATAAAAACGAGGCCATGAACAGCCCCAAAACCAATGACTAAAAACATGATTTTAAAAAACGTACGGAAAATGTAGCTTTCTGCAGCAGCCAGCACCACGACCCCCACAATCGTGGAGATGGCCCCCTGAAGGATGGGATAACCAAGGAGATAAAGTGCATCTGTGGCTTTCTCATTAATGGTGGACTTCTTGCTTGAGACATAGGCATAGGAGATGTGGGCCGAAAAATCCACAGAGAAGCCAATGCAGATGACCAGATTGATCATGGAGATGGAGTCTAGGTTTATGTTCCAGAATGCCATGAATCCTGCCACTCCCACAATGACCGATACAATCGCAAAGGTCACCCATGCAGCACAAAGTGGATTGGGAATCAGAAGAAGTGAGATCACTAACATCACCACCGTGGCCACTGCAGTGTTCTGGATGGTGTTGCTGACAATGACCAAGTACTGGTCAAAGTAGATGAAGGCCGGGTGGTACACCACAAGGGGAACAACACAGCTCTCCGCTATCTCTCTCAGCTCAGTCAGCATGTTCTTTTCAGCAACTGCACTGGTGATATTTACAGCTTGAATAAAGAAACGAGAAGCGTCGATGACACCACCTGACAAATAAACATCCTGGCTAAAATCTGGAAATAGATGAAAAAATGCTGGCAATCTGTTTATGAATCCATTTTGATTATCTAGGACGATATTGGATCTTTGCGCAAATATCATGTAGAACTTAAGCCAGGATACAGAGAGTTGTTTTTCAATATAAGGAAGGTCATTCAGTTTATCGATGCAGCTTTCAATATCTTTACGGACGGTGTTATTCCAGTAGTCTGCTTTTTTTGGAATCATAACCATTATGTTTGCCCCATATTCTGAAAAATATGTGTTCGCATGGTCATAATACCTTACTATGTAGGAATGATCTAAGGCCAGATTTCTAAGATCTATTCCTTCCTTTATCTGAAAACATCCATAAATGCTGGCTGCTAGATACCCAGCATACAGGAGGACCACAAATACTTTGGTCCAGTTCTTTGTCAGAAAAGGCCCATAGTACTTCTTGAAGAAGACGTTCATTGGGTGTTCAGTCTCTGTACCAGTGGACACATTATATAGACCTCCTACACAGCAGAGGCTGTAGGCTTCAGAGCAATCTAGTGGGCAGTTGTTTGGGACCTTCATACAAGTTAGAGAATGTCTGTTCTCTGCCTCTCTTTTACCATTCAGAGCTAAAACAGACCCAAAGAAGGTAATGTTGAACACGTAGCATAAGAGAACGGCGGTGCCAGTGTAAAGACAGAAGGACTGTACTGATCTGAAGGGAGTGTTGATTCCGATGTAGAAGGCCAAGACATCTGTCAATGTGGTGATGGTGATGGAGACGGCGGCCTCTCTGTATGTCTCTGCCATGCGGTCTTCCACCGAGTCATGAACTTTTGTTTGCTGCCAACACGCAATCATAATGAACATATCGTCTATTCCAATACCTAGGAAACAATATCAATCAGAGAATATTTCAAATTTAGTACCAAACGTACTCAGAAATGAATAAATAACTATCGTATATAGTTTTCTGGTTATTACGCTCCTGCTGACCAACCACACGCTGTCTCTGTGGTGCACAAACCAGTCCTTGAGAGCAGAGAGAGAAGGCGAGTGCCCCGTAACACTCAGCTGGCAGGCTGAACAATACAGAGACTGCAGGAGACAACAGTGCATTTACAGAGCTACAACTCACCCAAACACTGGCAGCCTACAGTATATTAGAGAAGCCACATCCGTTTAAGGATTTAAATCAAGGATGAGACTCCTCTCACACTGTATTCCCTTAACTGCAGTAATCATTAGCAGGTCTTTTCTAGTTTCAAAGTCAAAGCAAACTTTATTGTCATCTCAACCATATACAAGTATACAGATAGACGAAATTGCAAAGCTCAGGGTCCACAGTGTAACAACATGAAGTGCAAATAAAAAAAAAAAAATGTAATTAAATTAAAATTAGAATTAAAAATTAAAATTGAAGCACAAACAAGGCAAGACATTGTGCAAATACAAGACAAAGAAGTAGCAGCAATATTGACGTGTAATAAGCAACATGAATGTTGATGCAATGTATGGTATTGTAAATACATATAGTCAATAAATATGTAATATAATAAATAAATAATAGATATAGATAATACAGCTCAGTGTGAGGTAGTACAGAAATGGCTGCATGACTCAGTGTATGATAAAAGTTGTTTAAGACATGTGTACACAGTGACAGGTCAGAATGTATCAAAGAATGTCAAAGTGCAGTGTCAAAATCCTTAAAGGTCAGTATGAGATTTTCAGTTCTTTTCTCTATGCTCACTCGTCTTTGCTGGAAAGTGACTTACATGTATAAAAGTTCTGTTTTTAGTGGTGGTTGAGGCCGTGTGGAAGACCCTAGGGGGCAGCATGGTGTTAAGGAGCCTGACAGCTTGGGGGTAAAAAAGCTCTCCTGCAGCCTGGAAGATCTGACTCTGATGCTGTGGTATCTTCTCTTGGATGGCAGAAGAGTGAAAAAGTCCATGTGAGGGGTGTAAGGGGTCCTGCGCAGTGCTGCAGGCCTTGCGAACACTGAGTTTGTAAAATATGTCCTGTAGTGAAGGGAGAGGCACCCCAATAATGTTCTCTGCTGTCTTCAATATCCCTTGCAGGCGCTTGTTTTTTCCCTTCTTGATGTCTTTGTCTTTGGTGTATGTGTCATCCGATAGGACTATCTGTTTTCAGATATTTACCTTCCAAACAAAACTGTCCTTGGTTGCACAATGAGGCTGATCCGGGACATTTGGGATATGGATATAAACCCACCCTGTATGTAAGTAGGTGCTGTATTAGTACATCTTGGTGTATATATCTTTTTCATTATACTTTTCTGTTCATGTTTCAACCTTATATTTTGTGTTTGTGTTGCATTTCACATTATTCTCTATTTTCTATCATTTACTTCAGTTGCTATTATTTTAATTTTAATAAATACTGTTTTGCTTTTAAATTTCTATACTTTGTACATCTTGAGTGACTGAAGTAATAAAGTAGATGCAATTAACATGTGCATGGATTTGAGTTTGAAAGTACAGGGAGTGCAGAATTATTAGGCAAGTTGTATTTTTGAGGATTAATTTTAATATGGAACAAACACAGTGCTATCAGTCAATCCAAAATGTTAATAAACCTGAAACCTGAATGTTTCACAACGGAAATGTGAGTGTGAACATCATCAGGGGAATACATATGTGCGCACAATTATTAGGCAACTATTAGTGTGCAGATTTATTATGCAACTAAAGGAAAAATGAAAACTTTCCCATCTCACTTGTTTATTTTCTTCTGTTATAGTGAGAATAATAAACAAACACCTCAAAATTTACAAATAAACATCTCTGACATTTCAAAAAAAAATAAATCAATCAATGAATGACCAATATAGCCACCCTTCTTTCCAATAACAGTCATAAGCCTTTCCATTCATGGAGTCTGTCAGTTTCTTGATCTGTTGACGATCAGCTTTTTGTGGAGCAGTGACTACAGCCTCCCAGACACTCTTCAGAGAGGTGTATTGTTTTTCTCCCCCGTAAATCTAGCGTTTAAGAAGTGCCCACAAGTTCTCGATAGGGTTTAGGTCAGATGAGGAAGGGGGGCCATGTCATTATTCCTTCATCTTTAAGGCCTTTACTGGCTGGCCACGCAGTGGAGAACTTCGATGCAAGTGATGGAGCATTGGCCTGCATAAAATCATGGTCTTTTTCCTGTATCACTGTTTGAAGAAAGTGTCTTTGAAAAACTGGCAGTAGGTTTGGGAGTTGATTTTGACTTCATCTTCAATGCAAAAAGGTCCAACTAGCTCATCTTTAAAAATACCAGCTCATACCAGTACCCCACCTCCACGTTGGAGTGGAGCTCTGTGCCCATTACTGATCCACAGGTCCATCCATCTGGTCCATCAAGAGTCACTCTCATCTCATCGGTCCATAAAACCTTTGAAAAAATCTGTCTTCAGATATTTCTTGGCCCAGTTTTGACGTTTCAACTTATGTTTCTTGTTCAGTGGTGGTTGGGTTTCAGCCCTCCTTACCTTGGCCATGTCTTTGAGCACTGAACACCTTGTACTTCTGGGCACTCCAGGTAGGTTGCAGCTCTGGAATATGAAAGTACTGGAGGATAATGGGTTTCTGGTAGCTTCACGTTTGATTCTTCTCAAATCTTTGGCAGCTAATTTGCGTCTTTTGTTCTCAACACGTTTCTTGCGACCCTGTTGACTATTTGCAACAAAATGTTTGATGGTTCTGTGATCACACACCAATATCTTAGCAATTCCAAAAGTGCTGCATCCCTCTGAAAGACTTTTTACAATTTTTGACTTTTCAGAGTCAGTTAAATCTCTTTTTTGGCCCATTTTGCCCGAGGAAAACTAGCTGCCTAATAATTCTGCACACCTTGATATAGGGTGTTGATCTCCTTAGGCCACACCCTCCCTCATTACACAAATACACATCACCTGACGTGCTTAAATCCAATAAGCATTCAAGTTAATACAGCTTGGAGTTGGAATATACGCATTAAAAATGATGATATGGTCAAAATACTCACTTGCCTAATAATTGTGCACACAGTGTATACATTCGCCACAAAACAGGAAAATGTGTATGGCAAAAAAACCCAAAAACCTTTATAAAACCTGCTGTTTGCACATTTGTAGGCCATTTACCCTTTATAAATCACATTCATCTTGTAAATGTGCATATATGAACACGCTTCAAACCCTGCCCGGCTGCCACCCTGAAACAACCATACATGGATGAGCTATGTTAATTAACTTCATACATTTGCAATCACGATTCTGTAGACCCTCACTCACTGGTAGAACAACCATCCACCTTACACCTTCAGACACCGGCACCTGCATTTGAGTAGAGGAGTAGAGGACTGCACTCCACAACTTAGCATTGTAGTGTCTATCCTCTGTGGTTTGGGGTTCACGGAAAGGCATAAGGTGCCAGCATCCAAGTGGGTAGCCACTATCATCTGCCACCTAATGACTGCTGTTACAATGACTAATATAGGCCATACTCTACGTAAAACTGAGGGTTCAACCAATTACCTTACCAACAAGCCAGCCACCACTTAACAGTACCATTATGTCTGCCAAAGTTACTTCGCCTCAAAATAAATCTCAGGTTGACACAGGACATTGAGCCATGACATTTGTCAGTCACATCTTGGCTTGGCAACAATGTCACTGTTTATGAACAGTAGTGCATAAACATTTGTATGAACAGTCTATATTAAATGGCAAGGGACCTTGTGTGTGGCTGTAATATGTGTCACTGTATTGTGTGCCTTTAATTTTCTCTCTCAGTAATACTGGTTTGTATTTCCGTGAAATGCCTGTAATTTTGTCTGACAGTAATACAGTGGAACCTCGGTTCACGACCATAATCCGTTCCAGACCGTATGAACTGTATGTAAATATATATTTTTTTAAGTTTTTAAGCACAAATATAGTTAACTATAGCATAGAAAGCACAGCGTAATAGTAAACTAAATGTAAAAACATTGAATAACACTAAGAAAACCTTGAACAACAGAGAAAACTAACACTGCAGGAATCTGCGCTATAGCCTTATGACCCGCTCGCTAAAAACTCTTTTTTTAATGAGTTTTAAGCACAGGGGAAAAAATGAACATTTGAAAAATCTGTAATTTAATAAACAACCAAGAAAAGTAACATTGCAACGATGGACGCGTGCGCCTGTGTGTGTGTCTCTCTTGCGGGCCTGCGTGTGTGTGTGTGTGTGTGTGTGTGTGTCTCTCGCGTGTGTCTCTTAAGCGCGCGCCTCTGTGTCTGTGTGTCTGTCTGTCTCTCGCCTGTGTGTGTGTCTGTCTGTCGCACGTGTGTGTGTGTGTGTGTGTGGGTGTGTGACTCGTGCATGCGTGACTCGTGTGTGCGTGCGTTATTCGCGCACGCCTGTCTGTCTGTCTCTGTCTCTCACTGCACAGGAAGAGACTGAACACGTGCTGTGTGGCCCCGCGCATGCGCACTTCACCAGACGACACACAAACGGACACTGGACGCACACAAGGGTTTTATTAAAGTGTATATATACAGTGGAGGAAATAATTATTTGACCCCTCACTGATTTTGTAAGTTTGTCCAATGACAAAGAAATGAAAAGTCTCAGAACAGTATTATTTCAATGGTAGGTTTATTTCAACAGTGGCAGATTGCACATCAAAAGGAAAATCGAAAAAATAACTTTAAATAAAAGATAGAAATTGATTTGCATTTCATTGAGGGAAATAAGTTTTGAACCCTCTAACAAAAAGACTTAATACTTAGTGGAAAAACCCTTGTTTGCAAGCACAGAGGTCAAACGTTTCTTGTAATTGATGACCAAGTTTGCGCACATTTTAGGAGGAATGTTGGTCCACTCCTCTTTGCAGATCATCTCTAAATCCCTAAGGTTTCGAGGCTGTCTCTGTGCTACTCTGAGCTTGAGCTCCCTCCATAGGTTTTCTATTGGATTAAGGTCCGAGACTGACTAGGCCACTCCATGACCTTAATGTGCTTCTTCTTGAGCCACTCCTTTGTTGCCTTTGCTGTATGTTTTGGGTCATTGTCGTGCTGGAACACCCATCCACGACCCATTTTCAGTTTCCTGGCAGAGGGAAGGAGATTGTCGCTCAGGATTTCACGATACATGGCTCCGTCCATTTTCCCGTTAATGCGATTAAGTTGTCCTGTGCCCTTAGCAGAAAAACACCCCCAAAGCAAAATGTTTCCACCCCCATGCTTGACGGTGGGGACGGTGTTTTGGGGGTCATAGGCAGCATTTTCTTCCTCCAAACACAGCGAGTTGAGTTAATGCCAAAGAGCTCTATTTTGGTCTCATCAGACCACAGCACCTTCTCCCAGTCACTCTCTGAATCATTCAGGTGTTCATTGGCAAACTTCAGACGGGCCTGCACATGTGCCTTCTTGAGCAGGGGACCTTGCAAGCCCTGCAGGATTTTAATCCATTGCGGTGTAATGTGTTTCCAATGGTTTTCTTGGTGACTGTGGTCCCTGCTAATTTGAGGTCATTAACTAACTCCTCCCGTGTAGTTCTAGGATTCTTTTCACCTTTCTCAGAACCATTGACACCCCACGAGGTGAGATCTTGCGTGGAGCCCCAGAGCGAGGTCGATTGATGGTCATTTTGTGCTCCTTTCATTTTCGAACAATCGCACCAACAGTTGTCACCTTCTCTCCCAGCTTCTTGCTAATGGTTTTGTAGCCCATTCCAGCCTTGTGCAGGTCTACAATTTTGTCTCTGACATCCTTGGACAGCTCTTTGGTCTTTCCCATGTTGTAGAGTGTGGAGTCTGCTTGATTGATTGATTCTGTGGACAGGTGTCTTTTATACAGGTGACTAGTTAAGACAGGTGTCCTTAATGAGGGTGACTAATTGAGTAGAAGTGTCTAACCACTCTGTGGGAGCCAGAACTCTTAATGGTTGGTAGGGGTTCAAAAACTTATTTCCCTCAATGAAATGCAAATCAATTTCTATCTTTTATTTAAAGTTATTTTTTCGATTTTCCTTTTGATGTGCAATCTGCCACTGTTGAAATAAACCTACCATTGAAATGATACTGTTCTGAGACTTTTCATTTCTTTGTCATTGGACAAACTTACAAAATCAGTGAGGGGTCAAATAATTATTTCCTCCACTGTATATATATATATTTATATTCATAGCATCCATAGTCTTGAGTCTCGATCTGATTGTATGGCTGGTTACCTATCAGGTAACGCATGTGCTTGGTCTGCCAGTCTGCAAACATCCGCCACGGGCCCTCTCAGTTGCAAGAAGCAGATCATGGAATGTTACATAATGCAAAGAGTACGTCCAAGATACAATTCCCGCGAGGGGTGCAGTGGAGTGTGTACGCCTGATGAGTCGAAATAAGGGCGAAACACGTGTCATATATATATGAATTTTTTAGGGTTACTCCGATATTCATCCTGAAGACACAAATGGCAGGTGAATGGTGACTCTAAAATGGCCTAGTATGAGTGACTACAGAAAAGACCAAACCACATTAAGACTCACCCTACCGTACTTCTATCTGATTATTCATAAAAGCATATTATTATTTTCAGTGTGTGAAAGTAACATTTTTATTTTCTCTGCATTTTACTTAATGCTTACATGGATAAATAACTTGTTCTTACCCAGAATGAGGAATGGAGAATTAGCCACGGTCATAGCAAAAGGCACACCACAGTAAAGCAGCAAACCGAATCCAGACAGGACAGCAATACCTGCTGAGAGAACTCCTAATGTTGCAACCCAGGCCTTGTTCCTCACACAGTCAAACCTGAACAGTAATCAAATCTGCAAATTAGAACATTGTAGTGCTTGCCCATTTATTTTCTGAATCTACTTCATATTCCACCCAAAAATGTACTTGTATATGTCACTTACCTCATGTAGTGAAGTGGCACAGTGGAGCAGTGACCGTGCTAGTGCTGCTGCCCCACAGTAAGGAGACTTGGGTTTGCACCCTGGGTCCTCCCTGTATGGAGTTTGCATGTTCTTCCCGTGTTTATGTGGGTTTCCTCTGGGTGCTCCGCTTTCCTCCCACAGTCCAAAGACATGCAGGTTAGGTGAATTGAAGATCCTAAATTGGTCCTACTGTGTGCTTGGTGTGTGTGTGTATGCCCAGCGATGGACTTGTGTTCTGTCCAGCGATGGACTAGTGTTCTGTCCAGAGTTTGTTCCCCACCCTGCATGCTATGTTAGCTGGGACAGGCTCCAGCAGACCCCCCTGACCCTGTTCATCACAAAGCAGGTTAAAAAATGATTGACTGACTGACCTCATGTAGTTGTCATACAGTCATGTGAAAACATTAGGACACCCTTTGAAAGCATGTGGTTTTTGTAACATTTTTAATAAATGGTTATTTCATCTCCGTTTCAACAATACAGAGAGATTAAAGTAATCCAACTAAACAAAGAAAACTGAAGAAAAGTCTTTTCAAGATCTTCTGTAAATGTCATTCTACAAAAATGCCTATTCTAACTGAGGAAAAGATAGGACACCCTCACATGTATTCCCTCTTAAATTGGCTCAGATCTCACACAGGTATATCACACCAGGTGCACATAATTAGTAGATCGTTACTCTGCATGTTGAATGAGGCTTGCCCTATTTAAACCTCAGACATTTAGTTTGGTGTGCTCCTGACTGTTGAAGTGAGAGTGAGCACCATGGTGAGAACAAAAGAGCTGTCAGAGGACTTCAGAAAAAAGATTGTAGCAGCCTATGAGTCTGGGAAGGGATTTAAAAGATCTCAAAAGATTTTGAAATCAGCCATTCCACTGTCCGGAAGATAGTCTACAAGTGGAGGGCTTTCAAAACAACTGCCAACATGCCCAGGACTGGTCGCCCCAGCAAGTTCACCCCAAGAGCAGACCGCAAGATGCTAAAAGAGGTCTCCAAAACCCTAAAGTGTCATCTCGAGAACTACAGCAGGCTCTGGCTACTGTTGATGTAGAAGTACATGCCTCTACAATCAGAAAGAGACTGTACAAGTTTAACTTGCATGGGAGGTGTGCAAGGAGGAAACCTTTGCTTTCCAAGAGAAACATCGAGGCCAGACTGACATTTGCCAGAGATAAAGTTGACAAAGACCAGGACTTCTGGAATAATGTTCTTTGGACAGATGAGTCCAAAATTGAATTATTTGGACACAACAGCAGAGGACATGTTTGGCGTAAACCAAACACAGCATTCCAAGAAAAGAACCTCATACCAACTGTGAAGCATGGAGGTGGAAGTGTCATGGTTTGGGGCTGCTTTGCTGCAGCAGGACCTGGTCAGCTCACCATCATAGAATCCACGATGAATTCTACTGTGTATCAGAAGGTGCTTGAAGAACATGTGAGACCATCAGTTAGAAAATTAAAGCTGAAGCGGAACTGGACCATGCAACATGACAATGACCCAAAACATACTAGTAAATCAACCAAAGATTGGCTGAAAAAGAAGAAATGGAGAGTCCTGGAATGGCCAAGTCAAAGTCCAGATTTGAATCCCATTGAGATGCTGTGGGGTGACTTGAAAAGGGCTGTGCGTGCAAGAAACCCTCAAACATCTCACAGCTGAAAAAGTTCTGCATTGAGGAGTGGGGTAAAATTTCCTCAGACCGATGTCGAAGACTGGTAGATGGCTACAAGAACCGTCTCACTGCAGTTATTTCAGCCAAAGGAGGTAACACTCGCTATTAGGGGCAAGGGTGTCCTATCTTTTCCTCAGTTAGAATAGGCATTTTTGTAGAATGACATTTACAGAAGATCTTGAAAAGACTTTTCTTCAGTTTTCTTTGTTTAGTTGGATTACTTTAATCTCTCTGTATTGTTGAAACGGAGATGAAATAACCATTTATTAAAAATGTTACAAAAACCACATGCTTTCAAAGGGTGTCCTAATGTTTTCACATGACTGTCGGCTCGGTTTGCGTTTCGACTGCAGTTTAGTACCGCTTTAGAGTGGGTGGGATTATTCACGTGTCGTTATAGTTGCGCCGCCTCTACTGCAGTGACACCGTGGAACTTTTACAACAACACGCAGACAACGACGACACTTTAGCTCGATGACGCGCAAGGTTAAGCATCTAAAAAAAGCACATCACTAGCTAACTTTTATCACTGTTGCAAAGCATAAAATGAACTTAACTGCTAGTGTAACATTAAAATGCTGATTATGTATATTACAGATCTTCCACATTTTGCAAAAAAGTCGCCGCAACAGACCATCTGTTTGGACATTTAACCGTGCTTCAGAGTGGTGGGATGTGATTGTTCCCGGTTTTACAAACACTCAGTGGCTGGAGAACTTTCGAAACTTCCGCGTGTCTGTACCTTTAAAGAAAAGAATAGCCAGTGACGCAGTAATGACGATTTTCTCCGGCCAATCAGTGACCAGCAGAGTTTACACGTCACATTTTGGTAACGGTTCAGCACGCTTGGAACCTCGGCTGAGGTGGTACTAAAAAAAGTACTGTTCCCAGTGGAAAGCCCCGCAAAAGTGAGCTGTACTGAACCGTGTCGTGCCGTACTATGTAGTGGAAAAGCGGCTTAAAAGTTAAAATAAAAAAAGGGTGAATACATTATCAGGAAGAGAATATGCCTCAGACTTGTGCATATCTGACATACTTCAACAAGCAGAAAGTCAGTTCACCCATGTAGTTTCACAGTTTGCTACTAAATAATTCCAATGTATTCCACTGGATGTTAATACAAACACAGTGACAAGAAGCAGGTCTGCAATTAAAATGTTTGCTCACGGTTGAGCATGTTCCATTTTCATTCATGAGAGCATTTTCCAGAAGTGTTTTATTTAATAATAAATTAGTAAAAATACATGCGTCTGAGATGTTGTGAGCATACAACTGGGAGAATTGACATGTGGATTATGCAAGTCTTCCAATGCCTTCCAATGAGGAAGCAGAGCCTGGGGACTCTGAGGTGGGCTCTTCCATCTCTGGGACTGAAGTCACCAAGGTGGTCAAAAAACTCCTTGGTGGCAGGGCCCCGGGGGTGGACAAGATACGCCCAGAGTTCCTTAAGGCTCTGGATGTTGTAGGACTGTCTTGGTTGACACGTTTCTACAACATTGCATGGACATCAGGGACAGTGCCTCTAGATCGGCAGACCGGGGTGGTGGTCCCCCTCTTTAAAAAGGGGGACCGGAAGGTGTGTTCCAACTACAGAGGGATCACACTCCTCAGCCTCCCTGGAAAAGTCTATTTGGGGGTTCTGGAGAGGAGGGTCCGTCGGATAGTCGAACCTCGGATTCAGGAGGAACAGTGTGGTTTTCATCCTGGTCGCGGAACAGTGGACCAGCTATATACCCTTAGCAGAATCCTGGAGGGTGCATGGGAGTTTGCCCAACCAGTCTACATGTGCTTTGTGGACTTGGAAAAGGCGTTCGACCCTGTCCCTCGGGGAATCCTGTGGGGAGTGCTCCGGGAGTATGGGGTACCGGACCCCCTGATAAGAGCTGTTTGGTCTCTGTACAACCGGTGTGAAAGCTTGGTCCGCATTGCCGGTAGTAAGTCGAGCCCGTTTCCAGTGAGAGTTGGACTCCGCCAGGGCTGCCCTTTGTCACCGATTCTGTTCATGACTTTTATGGACAGAATTTCTAGGCGCAGCCAGGGTGTTGAAGGGGTCCGGTTTGGTGGACTCAGGATTGGGTCACTGCTTTTTGCAGATGATGTTGTCCTGTTTGCTTCATCAGGCTGTGATCTTGAGCTCTCTCTGGATCGGTTCGCAGCCGAGTGTGAAGAGGCTGGGATGAGAATCAGCACCTCCAAATCCGAGACCATGGTCCTCAGCCGGAAAAGGGTGGAGTGCCCTCTCAGGGTTGGGGTAGAAATCCTGCCCCAAGTGGAGGAGTTTAATTATCTTGGGGTCTTGTTCACGAGTGAGGGAAGAATGGAGCGCGAGATCGACAGGCGGATCGGTGCGGCCTGCGGGCTCTGCATCGGTCTGTTGTGGTGAAAAAGGAGCTGAGCTGTAAGGCAAAGCTCTCAATTTACCAGTCGATCTACGTTCCTACCCTCACCTATGGTCATGAGCTATGGGTAGTGACCGAAAGAACGAGATCACGAATACAAGCCGCTGAAATGAGTTTCCTCCGCAGAGTGTCTGGGCTTTCCCTTAAAGATAGGGTGAGAAGCTCAGTCATCCGGGAGGGGCTCAGAGTAGAGCTGCTGCTCCTCTATATCGAGAGGAGTCAGATGAGGTGGCTCGGGCATCTGATCAGAATGCCTCCTGGACGCCTCCCTGGTGAGGTGTTCTGGGCACGTCCAACTGGGAGGAGGCCCCGGGGAAGACCCAGGACACTATGTCTCCCGGCTGGCCTGGGAACGCCTTGGGATTCTCCCGGAAGAGCTAGAAGAAGTGGCCGGGGAGAGGGAAGTCTGGGCCTCTCTGCTTAAGCTGCTGCCCCCGCGACCCGATCTCAGATAAGCGGAAGAGGATGGATGGATGGATGGATTATGCAAGTCGAGTAATGTCAGATATTCTTTCATAAACGTTTTTGCTGTTGTCCAGTGTAGCTCATCACAGACACCTGCTTTATCAGAAACTTTGTTATCTCCATTCCACTTGAAAATGTGAAATTAAACATTTTTCTTTTCCATTACTACAAACTACATGGGGTACATTGTTTTTAAGCAGAGTATTGCTTTAAGACCCTAGGTAGCTGAAGCTTAATGTGGCAGAATGGGTGCATTACATTTACATTTAATCTATTAATCAAACTGTATCACAGTGTCCCAAGAAAACAACACTTTTTATCTAATTAAACAGTTTGTAATATGCCTGCACAACAGTGTTTTACAGTAACAAAAATATATGATCTTTACACAATAAAATACTTAAGCAATCAACTAATAGCAAAGTGACTGAAAAGCCTTATTTTCAAAAATATGACTTACTAATTAACAGTAAGATCTAACTGGTGGCTACCTCTCACTGTTCCCTGAATAGAGATGAATGAAGAAGAAAAAGAAATGCGGAGAGAATTACTTCCTCTGTGCTTTAAGAGCTTATTCTAAAATATTATTGATTAGATCCTGCCAGGCTTTGGAAAAATTCTGTACAGATCCTCTAACTGAATAATTGATTTTTTCCAATTTCAAATAGTATAAAACATCAGTTACCCACTGACTTAAAAGAGGAGAGTTAGGATTCTTCCAGTTTAGCAAAATAAGTCTGCATGCCAATAGTGTAGTGAATGCAATCACAGTTTGTTTGTCCTTCTCCACTTTAAACCCATCTGGAAGAACCCCAAACACAGCTGCTAATGGGTTAGGAGAAATTGTGACACCAGGGCTGTCTGAAAGGCACCTAAAAATTTTTGTCCAGTTAATTTGGTGCAGGCCCAGAACATGTGGCCCAGTGAGGCTGGAACTCGTTGCAGCGTTTGCAGGTTGGATCTTGCCCTGGAAACATTTTGGACAGTTTTAAGCGAGACAGATGTGCTCGATATATAATTCTGAGTTGAATAATTGTATGCTTTGCGCATATGGAGCTCAAGTGAATTCTCTGCATTGCTACCTTCCACTCCTTTTCTGATATGTTGAGTGAGAGATCTTTTTCCCATTGTCCTCTTGGATCTTAAGAAGGGAGGGACTTTAAAATAATTTTATATATTGCAGAAATGCTGTCCGAGTCCTCGAAATTGAGCAATATTTTTTCCAGCACAGAGGAGGGTGTGAGATGAGAAAAATCAGGCAGGTTCTGTTTGACAAAGTTTCTAATTTGAAGATAGTGAAAGAAATGTGTAGCTGGAAAGTTAAATTTGGAATGTAATTGTTCATAGGATGCAAAGATGTTGTCTATATAAAGATCTCTAAGCAATTTAATCCCAAATCTTTTCCAGATATTAAAACTGCATATGTTTGCGAGGGTTGAAAAAGGTGGTTCTCTTGCAGAGGTGCCACAGATAAAAGATTCTCCATCTTAAAATGCTTTCTACATTGGTTCCATATTCTGAGTGAGTGAAGCACAATTGGGTTATTAGTATATTGCGATAACTTGCATTTATTGGGGCACAAAGCAGGGAATATAAAGAAGTACTGCAGGATTGTATTTCTATTGCAGACCAATCCTATGTGTGTGTTCATCTATTTATGTCCAGGTTTTTATAGCTTGTATGTTTGCTGCCCAGTAATAAAACTGAAAGTTAGGTAGAGCCATGCCACCTTCTGCCTTAGGTCTTTGTAGGGTCGCTCTTTGGATACGTGGATGTTTTGAGTTCCAAATAAATGAGGTTATGGTTGAATCTAATTGCTTAAAAAAATATTTATTGATGTATATTGGAATGTTTTGAAATAAAAAAGAAGCTTAGGAAGGATATTCATCTTAACAATTCTTCCAGCTAGAGTGAGATCTATGTCTTGCTTAATTTTTTTCATACAGACGGCAGAATTTTGTTGATAAAGAGCTTTATGTTGACTTGTGATATTTACCCCTAGGTATTTAAACTGATCTGCAATGATAAAAGGGAGGGTGTCCAATCTAATATTATATGCTTGAGAATTCACTGGAAAGAGTACACTTTTATTCAAATTAATTCTGAGACCAGAGATCTTTTGAAATTCTGTAAGTGCTGTTAAGACTGCAGGCACAGTATTTTGTGGGTCTGATATATACAGTACCATATCATCTGCATATAGAGAAATTTTCTGTTCCAGTCCTTCTCTGATAATCCTCTTTATCTGATAAGCATTTCGACAATGTATTACCAGTGGTTCAATGGCGACTGCAAACAGTAGCGGTGACAAGGGGCATCCCTGTCTGGTACCATGTTCTAGTTTAAAGTAGTCTGAGCAAATGTTGTTAATACAAACTGAAGCTTCTGGATTGGTATACAATAGTTTGATCCATGCACAAATATTCAGGCCAAACCCAAATTTCTCTAATGTAGTGAAAAGGTAGGTCCATTCAATCACGTCAAATGCTTTTTCTGCATCCAACGATAATAATATCTTTGGGGTGTTTGACTTTCCTGGTGAATATATTACATTAAACAGGTTTCGAAGATTGGAAGCTAAGTGTTGACCTTTAATAAATCCAGCTTGATCTTGTGATTTTATCGAAGGCAGCACTGTCTCCATCCTTCTAGCTATGATTTCTGAGAGTATCTTAACATTATTATTCAGAAGTGAAATTGGTCTGTATGATGCACATTGTAACAAGTCCTTATTTGGTTTAGAAAAGACGGTGATTAATGCTTGACGAAAAGTTTGAGGTAGAATTTAATTGTCTCTAGTTTCTGTAAATGTTGCTAATAAAAGGGGAGCAAGCTGAGTAGAGATTTTCTTATAAAATTCTATAGGCTAGCAATCAATGATGTTCTTTTTCTGAAATGCTGTGTTCCTTTTACGCCAGATGTAATGGGACATTTGCCTTCCAAAAATTTCAACTTTTGTCTCATCAGTCCACAAGGTATTTTCCCAAAAGGTCTCTTAGCAAAATTGAGACGAGCCCTAATGTTCTTTTTGCTTAACAGTGGTTTGCGTCTTGGAAATCTGCCATGCAGGCCGTTTTTGCCCAGTCTCTTTCTTATGGTGGAGTCGTGAACACTGACCTTAATTGAGGCAGGTGAGGCCTGCAGTTCTTTAGACGTTGTCCTGGGGTCTTTTGTGACCTCTCGGATGAGTCGTCTCTATGCTCTTGGGGTAATTTTGGTCGGCCAGCCACTCCTGGGAAGGTTCACCACTGTTCCATGTTTTTGCCATTTGTGGATAATGGCTCTCACTGTGCTTCGCTGGAGTCCCAAAGCTTTAGAAATGGCTTTATAACCTTTACCAGACTGATAGATCTCAATTACTTCTGTTCTCATTTGTTCCTGAATTTCTTTGGATCTTGGCATGATGTCTAGCTTTTGAGGTGCTTTTGGTCTACTTCTCTGTGTCAGGCAGCTCCTATTTAAGTGATTTCTTGACTGAAACAGGTGTGGCAGTAATCAGGCCTGGGGGGCTACGGAAATTGAACTCAGGTGTGATACACCACAGTTAGGTTATTTTTTAACAAGGGGGCAATTACTTTTTCACACAGGGCCATGTAGGTTTGGATTTTTTTTCTCCCTAAATAATAAAAACCATCATTTAAAAACTGCATTTTGTGTTTACTTGTGTCATATTTGACTAATGGTTAAATGTGTTTGATGATCAGAAACATTTTGTGTGACAAACATGCAAAAGAATAAGAAATCAGGAAGGGGGCAAATAGTTTTTCACACCACTGTAAGGATTTATAGTAGTTTCTAAATGTGTTCATCATATTTTTATGGTCAATGATTTTATCTCTGTTCGTGTTGGTGATTACTGGGATTGCATTGCGAACTTTTTGCTTGTGGATTTGTTGAGCTAAAAGCTTATTGTTCAGTTTCTTTGCTTGTTAAGAGGCTGAGCTCTGAATACAGAGCCTGCCTTTTCCTATGAAGAGACTCACTTGGACGCCTGGCATGTTCTTCATCTATTCTAGTAATTTTGCTTCTTAGCTCTGATACTTTCTTCGTTTCTAATTTATTTCTGTGGGAAAGATATGAAATAATCTGTCCTCTTAAGAAGGCCTGTAGAGTTTCCCAGAGTATTCCTGCAGAGACCTCGGAGGATGTATTTGTCTCTAGGAAGAAACTGATTTGTTTTAATATAAATTCTGTACAGTTCTCATCTGCTAATAGAAGTGGGTTAACTCGCCATCTGCGAGATGAGTATGTGGGGCATCATGATTTTAGCTCCAAGATCAAAAGGGCATGATCAGAAATAACAAAAGCATTGTACTTGCAAGATTTAATCGTAGGCAAGAAATTATTATCTATAAAGAAATAATCAGTTCTTGAATAGCAATGATGCACTGGTGAGTAGAAGGAATATGTTCTTGAGTTTGTGTTTAGAGACCTCCAGGGGTCTGATAGGTTGTGGCCAGTTAAAAACTGTAATTGTCTTTGCAGTGTTAGATGTCATCCACTCTGTGACAGAAGACCCATCTAAGAGTGGATTTAAGACACAATTAAAGTCCCCAGCCATTATAATTTCATTTGTGTTCATAAGTATTCATTTTGGCAATGGATGCAAATACATATTGCATTAATTCCTTATCATCAACATTGGGTGCATAAACATTTATCAAAATCACTTTACAGTTAAATAAATTGCCCATGACAATCACATATCTCCCTTCAGGATCACATACTATACCTGATACCACAAATGAGACTGTTCTATGTATGAGCATTCCCACACCTCTAGTTTTCTTTGTAAAGCTGGAATGGAACATTTGGCCAGTCTAGTCTTTTTGCAGCCAGAACTGCAACTGCATTACATTTTATTTCATGTTCATAGATCAGAAGTTATTATATATTTAAAAAAAAAAAAAAGACATTTTGTATTATGATGAGTGGCAGCTCCATGTGTACTGCATTTCGATTCAAGACCACGTTTTAATCACAACATGAGTAAAAGTAATTAATTGACCAATCAGCATCAAAAGGTGGGGGCAAGGCGCTATCAACAGTTGAGAAAAGAGGTGTTCCACTTCTAAACATTTCGGTATTCTGGCAGCGAGCATAAGTTTAGTCTATATGAACTGTGGAGTGGTTAACTAAAACAGTATATTAAGTTGCCTAAACGTGAGTTCTTTTTATATGTTAAATTAAGCAGTGTGGTTACACTTTTGAGGTGTGGGTTTTTAGTAAATTACTCAAAATACTGAATATACAATGTATACAATAAATGTACAATATACAATGTACCCCATTTTAGGGCACCATAAAGTTTGGGACAGAACAATGGCAGGTGTGTTAACGCACTCACATTTTTATATTTAGGGTTTTATGTATAAAAACTGTTGTCATTTCTACATGATGTGACCTGAACTGTACATAAATACCTCAAAGTGAGGGGTGGCCTTGGTATGACAGACTGGTGTAAAAAATACGGGTGAGATAAAGTCCAAACGATAGTAGACATGATCAGATGTCTGGCCACGGGAGGTGCCGCTATTAACTCCACAGTTGCACAACTTTGCTGTTGTAAACTCCCCTTTCCAAATATCGAAGTAAGGAATCACTTCTAACGCAATCTGAACTCAGAAAGTACTTTAATTTCTGTTGCTGTATTTTTTTCTGCAAGGACGCACAGAATTAAAGGCCCGAGTGATATGAGAAAAGGACAAACTATTTTCACAACGTGCAGCAAGTAAAGAACGGAATGAATGAAGTACGAAGGCTGAACTTTCACCCGGAAATATGCAAGAAAAATTGTACAAGTGTTTCTAATATTCTGCCATTAGAGGTCGCCATTTAAACTGACAAAGGACTTTCTGACAATACCCTTAAATGAACGTTTTGAGATGTGCACTTCAATCATGTCTGAATTGTTAGATTTGGAATTTTAAACAGTGGAGAAAAGGAGCAAATCAAGTAAAAATTTGTCTTTGTCTAAACATTATGGGGAGCACATGTAATATAGTGAATTAATGAAACATTTGTCAGCATCACCAAGCCTAGTTTAGTCTTCAACAAGTGAAATGTATGCTCAATTGGGTTAAGATCAGGTGAATGACTTGGCCATTCAAGAATTTTCCACTTCTTTGCTTTAATAAACTCTTGGGTTGCTTTGGCTGTATGTTTTGGGTCATTGTCCATCTGTATAATGAAATGCCACCCAATCAATTTGACTGCATTTAGCTGGATTTGAGCAGACAGTATGTCTCTGAACACCTCAGAATTCATTTGGCTGCTTCTGTCCTGTGTCACATCATCAATAAACACGAGTGTCCCAGTGCCACTGGCAGCCATGCACGCCCAACCCATCACACTGCCTGACTCCACCGTGTTTTACAGATGATGTGGTATGCTTTGGGCATTGAGCTGTTCCACGCCTTCTCCATACTTTTTTCTTGCCACCATTCTGGTAGAGGTTGATCTTGGTTTCATCTGTCCAAAGAATGTTTTTCCAGAACTGTGCTGGCTTTTTTAGATGTTCTTTACCAAAGTCCAATCTAGCCTTTCTGTTCTTGAGGCTTATGAGTGGCTTGCACCTTGCAGTGCACCCTCTGGATTTACTTTCATACAGTCTTCTCTTTATGGTAGAGTTGGATATCGATATGCCTACCCCCTGGAGAGTGTTGTTCACTTGGTTGGCTGTTGTGAAGGGGTTTCTCTTCACCATGGAAAAGATTCTGCGATCATCCACCACTGTTGTCTTCCGTGGACGTCCAGGGGCCTCATGTATAACGAACAGCGTGCATAGAACTCACACTATAATATGGCGTAAGCACAAAAGCCGAAATGTGCTTACGCAAAGAAAAATCCAGATGCAGGAATCTGTGCGTACTCCAACTTCCACGTTCTTCCGCTACATAAATCCCGATCAGCGTGAAAACTAACGCTCGTGTACGCGCTTTATGTAACGCCCCAACTCCTCCCAGAATTACGTCTCTTTGAATATCCAAATGAACATAAATCGCCCTTAAGCTCAGCCTTCTGTGAAAAGACAATGGGAAAAGCACGTGGGAAAATATAAGAATTTCAGCGAATACCAAGTGGAGGCAAAGGAAAAACTATTTGTTCAAATAAACCGTGGTATAATCAACAAAAGGAAGTTGATCGAGTGAATTAGCGTGTTGGAGAAACTTGAAAGCTGACGTTCACAAAATCGCACAGTGCCGGAAATAAAAAAGAAGTCACATATCAAAGTCACCATGAAAAGGCGAGTTGTAACCCACTGTCTGAGTGTTATATGAGAGCTTATTAGGGTACAGAGAAAAAAAGGTAAACAGTGGGTAAAAAGCACGAAATGTCAACTTCAATCTCGACATTTCCACTTTAATCACATAGTTTATTTTGTCATTAAAGTAGATCATAAACTTCATCTTAAAATCATTTAATTACTCAGTTTCCCAAATCACATCATAATTAAAGTAGCACGTTAAATGCTTTGTTTTGTATTTGATCTTCTACTCGTATGTGATCTATGTGTGTGAATCACTACTTGCTTCTTAAACCGGCTCTCTTCCTCCAACTGGACACAGAATCCATTACATTCGTGATATTACAGCTCTCTGAATGACTAAAATACTGAGATGTATACGTAATATCATTTTCATGATGATAGGAGTTAAAGCACGTTATTAAACATGGGTTTCACAGCGCAGTGATTATGTGCGACCTTCGATGAAATAATTTATTGCAGCAGTACTCAGGGGCGGCTCTAGGCTTGTGGTGGCACTGGGCAGAGGAAGAATCGGTGGCTCCTTAGCCCGCCAATGTCAGTAAGGTAGCTTATGCACGGTGGATGGTCACGTCCGTTGCAGATACTGCATAGCCGCCTCGTGCTCATGACACAAGCATTTAACTTTTGCCGAAATTTTTAAGCTGCGTTTTAGCTGTGTTGTTATTTCTCTTTCTGTTTTATATTCAACTAGCAAAATACCCGCGTTTCGCAGCTGTGAGAAGTAGTGTGTTAAAGAAGCAATGAAAAGAAAAGGAAACATTTTGAAAATAACGTAACCTGATTGTCAATGTAATTGTTTTGTCACTGTTGTGAGTGATGAGTGTTGTTGTCATATATATATATATATATATATATATATATATATATATATATATACATACATATACACATATATACATACATATATATCACATATATACACACACATATATACACACATATATATATATATATATATACATACATACACACACACATATATAAACATATATATACATACATATCACATATATACACACACAGCTATTTCGTATCAGTGGAATACGCTGTTTGTTCAAGCAGTTGACTCCGCTCTTACGTGCAATAACAAATCAAATCATTCAGTTGTCTTTGCTCATATGTCATTTTAGAGCTGGACGCCTGGCATCTTTTTGGCCACAAGTTCGTTTCTGTTTGGTGTGAGGTTCTGTGTTGTGGAGATTCTCAGGATGGATTGCAGGTGCTCATCAGTGAGGCGACTCCTGTGTGCTGTTTTGTTAGTCTTTATCACTGAGAAGAGCTTCTCACACAGATATGTGCTACCAAACATGCACAAGGTTCGAGCCGCATGTAGACGGACTTTTTTTGTTCTTCAAAGTCACCAAAGCGCCGTGCAAACTCAGTGCGCAATAACTCTAGTAAGCGGTAAGTGTTAAGCAAGGCAGCTGAAGCGCTGCATTATGGGATCTGTAGTTTATTGTGTTACCAGCGCTTCATATACCCGGCTTTAATAACAATAATACAGTATATAAAATGATCTCGGGGCGGATATAATTACGCCGGGCGGATGTGGCCCGACCCTTGAGTTTGACACATATGGACTAAATAGAACTTGAAAAGATATATTTTTCAAATGTGATCGCGCAATTCAGATAGAGTTGACGCCAGACTACAGCCTGCATGCCTCAATGAGTCATCCTCCCCTCGCTCTTACTTTTTTACCGTTCATCTAATGAATACACTGAGTATGGCTTTACCAAAACAATCATTGATGGCGAATAAAGTATCCATTATTCGAGTATGTAGATCGGGATATATATATATACATATATATATACCCGCGCGTGCATAGCGAGAAGTAGTGTGTTAAAAAGGTAGAAAAGAAAAGGGAACATTTTAAAAATAACGTAACATGACTGTCAATATACAGTATTTGTTTTGTGAGTGTTACTGAGTGTTGCTGTCATCAAGGATTTGATTATCATTATTTCTTTCAATCAGGTTCGTATTTGTAGGATGTGTTGTGTTCAAGTTACATTCCGTGTTTGTCAATCGTTGTAAAGATGACAGGTTTCATTCATCGATTCGTTTCTTACTGCATCAATAAACAGCTCGTCTTCTTCTTTATCTGAGACCTGACACACTGCATGCACGGGTTTTTTTTACACTGTCTTCCTTTAGCGGGACATTGACTTTTTCCACCGTGTGCTTTGTTTCCACAGTAGCTGCATTTATGAATATGCTTATCAGGCGCTTCATATTTTTGCTGCCTTTTCAATTGTGTAATTCAGTTTTGTTCAGCTCTTTGGAACTGTTGCTTTTATCTGTGCACTGCGTCAGTTCCCGTGAGCCACTCGGTGTACTTGCATCGAAGGTTCCCAGCTGTGCTGGTGCCATCTCGTGCTATGTCCATAGCTTTATTTAATGTTACCTTAGTCCTGGCACTTAAAACTTTCTCTCGCAGTTTCGCTGAGTTTGTGTCAAACACCACCCTGACCATCTCATCTTCCTCTCCATAAGCACAGTCCTTCACCCGTGAATATTTACCCGTGGCAGTTTGCTATTGGATTGCCGCTGACGGACGGCCTTATATGGGCAGGCACTAAATTACAAACGCCAGCGGCAGCCTGTCTATGAACTTAATTTAAAGTGTAGGTTTACATCGTGCTTTGTTTCAAGTAGCAGAACTCATGAATATGGTTGTATATGTCACTTTCGCCGCTTCTTATTGTTTCGCTGCCTTCTCAATTATATAATGCATGTTTTCTTCAGCGCTTTTTGAGGTCTTCCTGGTTTTCTATGTACTGCGTGATTACGTGGGAGGCGTGATGATGTCACACGAAACTCCTCCCCCACGGCGTTGAAGCTCATCTCCATTACAGTAAATGGAGAAAACTGCTTCCAGTCATGACCATTACGCGTAGAATTTCGATATAAAACCTGCCCAACTTTTGTAAGGAAGCTGTAAGGAATGAACCTGCCAAATTTCAGCTTTCCACCCACACGGGAAGTTGGAGAATTAGTGATGAGTCAGTGAGTGAGTGAGTGAGTCAGTGAGTGAGGGCTTTGCCTTTTATTAGTATAGATATATATTGGCGTAGCCGCTACTGCAGTCCTTGCTTTTCTTTCCCCAAATACCCAATCACCACACAATCAGCTCTGTAATAGACGTTAAGCCATCTGTAAGCTTAGAGCGCTGATTCTTCAAAACGTTTAAGGAACATTGAAATATCTTCGTAGTACATGTTTAATTATTCTATCCTTCACGACACTCCCAGTGAAGAATATAGATTATTTAAATGAAGTTAAAGTTTTATCTGTATAATATATAAAACATATTTTGCTGCATTTCACCTTAAAAATGATATTATCATATGTAAATACGCGCTTTTTAAAGTGGCGATATTATAACTGTAGTGCAAGTTTACAGTGAGGTGATTGTACTTATAAGTACAAACAGTTCTACAAGGAGCACTTGATTAAGTGCATTTAAAGTTCTTGGGATGAAACTGTTTCTGAACCGCGAGGTCCGTACAGGAAAGGCTTTGAAACGTTTTGCCGTGGCTGAGGTAGCGTGTGCCTGATGCTGAATACCGATAATTCTCTTTCCGATCAGCTGCTGCTGTGATTCACACTCAGATACAGTGATATAAATACTCCGAATGGTGCAGTGAGAGTAATATGGAAAAAGATGATCCGCTGTGGAAACTCCTAACGGGAGGAGCTGAAAGAAGAAGAAGAAGAAGGTGCAGTGAGAGTAACAACGCTAAAGCAGTTATGGTATTTGGAATACTATGGCTGTTCCCTCCACCATTATATTGTTACTAGTTAATTACAATCAAATGCGTTACACTAATAAACAATATGCGGTTAGTTTCAGTGTATTTATAAAGCCGCGTCAGGAAAATAAGGTGTAACCACACAGGAACAGTAGCATTGCTTTAACGCTGGGTGCCGCCAGTCTGCAAAACCGAGCGGAGAACTTGCGTACAACAAGGTATGAGGTACCGTGGAAAAGTGCGTGGCTTTATGCCAAGTGTAGGTTGTATACATCGCGATTTGAACGTGGAAAGGTTCTTACCCAACATTTCTGTGCGTACGCACCATTTATACATGAGGCCCCAGGTCTTTTTGCGTTGCTGAGTTCACCAGTGCTTGCTTTCTTTCTCAGGATGTACCAAACTGTAGATTTTGCCACTTGTAATATTGTAGCAATTTCTCGGGTGAGTTTTTTCTGTTTTCGCTGACCGCATCTTGTCTGTTCACAGCAAAATCTTCCACATGCAAGCACCACACCTCAAATCAACTCCAGGCCTTTTATCTGCTTAAATGATAACATAACGACAGACTTGCCCACACCTGCCCATGAAATAGCCTTTGAGTCAATTGTCCAATTACTTTTGAACCCCTGAAATGAAGGGATTGTGTTAAAAAATGCTTCAGTTGCCTCACATTTTTATGCAATCTTTTTGTTCACCCCACTGAATTAAAGCTGAAAGTCTGCACTTCAACTGCATCGGAGTTGTTTCATTTAAAATTCATTGTGGTAATGTACAGAACCAAAATTAGAAAAAAAATATTTATGGACCTAACTGTAAATAGGCTCTGCCATAGTCAGGCCACCCATCTTCCTTAGCTGCTGCTCCACTTACAGAAATTGAAAGTTCCATATTTAAAGAGCTGTTGTAAAAAGATAAATACCCCCATGGAGTCAAACAAACTATCTGCCTATCTGATTGTGACTGGCACATCACGGGTGATCTCACATACTTGAACGATGAGGAAAACTGTTTCAGTTTCAATTGCCTGATTCAGTTCAGGATGAGGTCGATTGTTTCGTTTTCAGTTGCCTGACAGAAGTTACCAATACCATGCTCTTCTTTTTTCTCTCCTTACTAATATAATACTAAGCCCCACTGACGATTCTGCATTAAGCATCATTTTGCTGCATCAAGCTCCAATCAGCTCATCCAGATTCTCCTGCAGCCAAGCTGAATCTTCAAGAAAAATTAACAAAGTCATTTGTATATACAAGCGAACCCAATTGTGTCTTCCCCAATAAAAAGAAGGGGCAATAGAGGGATCTCACTTGCTAACCCCCTGCTTACACTACATGGAAGCCCTTTCCAGTTGGATGTTCGAGTTCGAGTGCTTCAGATAATTTACTAAGGGTGATGGAAATCCGAAATCCGCAGCTTGCTTCTGTGTACAAAAGCTTTGGAGACATCAAGAAATAACATACCAAACCCTTTGTTCTCACACACTTGCTGCAGGACCCAGTGTAGAACACAACTCGCTACCAGACATCCATTCTTCTGAGGAAAAGCCATCTGGAATGCAAAAACGTCCACTTGGGTCTGCAGATTAAAGGACTGAATCTTGTGCACTGTTCTCAATAGAGAGTAAAAGTAATAGGGTGAAAGTCCTCCGGCATTGTAGGCTCCTCTACTTTTGGAATAAATGCCACTCTCTAGAGTGATGCACACACTCTTTTAGCTAGCTGATTTGGGAGACTAACCCAATTGGAGAGTGGCCTGGATCTTAGTTAAACCGGGACAGAAGCTGAATCCTTTTCAGAAATCACATCGCGTCAACACTACTCTTCAGCTCTAGCTAAACTTTGAATGCCTAAAAACCACTTGTTCCTACAGTTTTTCACCTGTATACATTTGCGTATATCTGTCATCTATTATGCTTATTTTATTAATAAACTGCATTATTTTGAGTTTATTTGTTGAAAAATACTCTTATCACTATGTCTAAACCACATACAAAGAAAGGTAAAACTGAATTGCTTAGACGTTCAGCATTAATTGAACACATCTCTTCATAGTTTGGACATCATAGAGATCTCAAAACACATCTTTGCAGTGGTTTATTGGTTTTTGTTAATATTTCACATAAACTTTTGATCTTGGAATATACTGCTCAAGGGTGATCTCTTAATCGAACTTGACCTGGGGTTAGTATAAAGCGCCAATTCTCCATCTGCTCCAACATTCTCAATACTGAGGGCAACTGGATGATAAATTGGCAATTCTGAATTAGCTCTATGCAAATGTGTGGTTGGGAGCTGTAATGGACAAATGCCAAGTGCAGGTCTGTTTCCAGCCTTGTGTCCAGTGCTATTGAAACAAGCCCAGGATTCCTTATGACCCTAAACTGCATTTACCAGGTTTGACAATGTTATGTCATTCAAATAATATCCAAAGAATTAACTACTTCAGTGTTTCCGCCTTCCTAATAATGACAAAGGGCATACCTTAAACATGAAGTGATTGAAAAGAAGACTGCAAGGAAATATGTTATAGAAAACAAAGGAATCACTTTCTTTGAATTGATTTCAAATTCTTCTTGCCTTGAAACAGATGTAAAGTAGGACACCTAAAAGAAAAAATAAATAAATAAATAAATAAATAAATATTATAGGATATGTTATGTACTGACAAAGTTATCTGCAGGCTTAGTAATGATTTCTTAATAAAATAAGGTTTGGAAAAGTAGTTTGCTCCCATGTCTGTACACTGTCCAATTGAAGTTTACCCAGTGTTTTCACAGGTATTCCTCTCACATCTCAGTGCCATATGTGCGTTCTGCCAGGGCAGTTTCCTACACTGATGAATGATTTTCTATGCTGCTATAGAAAGGCTAACAAGAATACCTCAGACATTCTGCACAGTCGTGTTTCTCTGTGTCTTCTCTATTCAGGGCTACTAGCACTAACACCACTAGCTTGCAGAACAATCTTTCTCTTCAGCTCATATATCTATTCAACAAGTGCTTGTCTAGAGAGCTCCATGACTGGACCTAATGAGTGTTTGTTTCATCTGTCTTCTGAAGTTAATCTAATGTATGGTGTCGTAGTAATTGGCTTTTGTTGGCATTGTATTACTGCCACTAGTCTGTGTGAAACATGCAAGGATAATCTTATTAGACTGTGAACATTTGAAAATACACATGAACTTAAGTACCCATTTTGATTACTTTTAAATGAATACTCCACCCAAAAATTATGTTTTGTCAGATGTTACCTCATGGAATTTGTAGTGATGGCCGAAAAAAAAAATGAAATTCATGTTTTCATACAAAACAGAGATAACAAAGTTTATAGTACAGTATAACTGGAGTCTAGGATGACTAATGCTAAACAACAGCAAACAATATCAAAAAGTCCATGAAAAAAAACTTAACTCATTTTGCATAATCCACATGTCAAGTCATCCAGTCATATGCCAAAAGAGTTCTGAACACATGTAGTTTAACTATAATACTATTAACTGAATCACTCCTGGTAAATTGTTCTTGTGAACAAGAATAAAATGCACTGACGTGCCTGAGTATTTGAGTTGAAGACTTGTAAACCACCCCCCCATTTATTAGTTACGAGTCCTGCATACACTAAGAAACATCTAAAACTAAGGATTAAATGCTATTAGAAATGCAAGTGAAAACATTACCAGGTAAAGAATATTCCTCATACGCATGCATATCTGAGAAGCTTCAGCAAGCGCAAGGTCATTTCACCCATGCAGTTTCATAGACTACTTGTACATAATCCCAAGGTACTCCAGTTGGGGTTCACTGCTATGAATGCAAATGTAATGATAGGAGGCAGGTCAACAATTCAAACACTCAATCTAAATGCATTCCATTTTTGTTCAGGACAGCGTTTTCTGGAGGTAATATTTAATATCATTATTTAAGTGAAATATTTAAGTGAAAATGCATTTCTTTAGAATGTTGTGAGCATACAACTGGATGACTTGACATGTTGATTATTCAATCTGAATAAAGTGAGTTTTTTATGGACATTTTGATACTGTTTGCTGCTATCGGGAACAAACACATGCCATGAGATTAAGACAGGTTTCTTAACTAATTAATGACAGGGAGGGCCAGATCTTTAATTTGAATGGGAATGTTGACATTTGGTAACTGCTTTTCAGGAAGTAACAATATTTTTGCAAAAAAAGCACGCATTTTGCACTATTACACTTGGAATGTGCAAGACTGGTTACATGATACTTTTTCTTTCCATTTCCTATTGACCATATTGAGTTTGAATATTCAATATTTAATTTCTCCATGAAGCCATGAAATTAAACATTTTTCTAAACCACCACTACAAACTACAAGGGGTAAGTAGCATTAAAAAAATATATATCATTTTTGTGTGGCATGTTTCCTCGAGTTCTGTTTGGTATACAAAACACACTGCCAAACAGCATTAATAAAGACTCCAAACCAGAAGGAGCATTAGCACCTACTCCAAGAGCGATAGATTTTAACCTCAAACAAACTAAAAATAAGTTGCATTTTTTCATCTGAACTACCATTTTATGGAACTAGGTTTCCATTTTTTCCACTCCTGAATGCTAAATGAAGGCCTCATCCAGCAATAACCAACATACTGACACATACTGACAAGTTTATTAAGGGTAGAATTGGAAGGTGATGCTCCCTATTAGGTGCAGTGGGTAGCGCTGCTGCCTTGTAGCTAGGAGACCTTAGTTCATTTCCCAGGTCCCCCCTGCGTGGAGTTTGCATGTTCTCCCCGTGTCTGCGCAGGTTTCCTCTCACAGTCCAAAGACATGCAGGTTAGGTGCATTAGCGCTGCTAAATTGTCCCTAGTGTGTGCTTGGTGTGTGGATGTGTGTGAGTGTGTGTGTGCCCTGCAGTGGGCTGGCGCCCTGCCCGGGGTTTGTTTCCTGCATTGTGCCCTGTGTTCGATGGGATTGGCTTCAGCAGATCCCCGTGACCCCGCAGTTAGGATATAGCAGGTTGGATAATGGATGGATGAATGCTCCCTGTATGCTGCTCTCATTATTCCTGAGAACTTTGAACACCATGTTAGGAACTCAGTGCCTGAGCCTCTGCACACAGATGCCCCTATATCTGAAGGCTTGACCACTTTCAGACACTGTCATGTTTCGTATGACTCTGTCAATCTGGAGGACCTCCGTTAGTCCTTCACTCAGGATGTTCCCCAATGAAAGCCGCATGCATTCTTTCCATGATGAGCCTCCGAGTTGTGAAACTGGTCTTGTCAGTGGAGAAATTCTGACTAACCAGGGCCCTCACCGCAAAGAGTGAATTAGCCTCAACTTAAGAGGGAAAAGCCGCTACCAAATTCTATAGCAGCGAGAAGAGGAATCACTAAAAACCATCAGGGGTGTCGACCCACCGCTTGTCCCAGTTTCTGTAAAATGGAAGCAAGGGGCTTCTTGGTGTAGTCTATGTGGAATTTGTCATGTTATTATGGAATTTTTGTACTTTACCAAGGAAAATGATTAATATCATGATTAACTAGGGGGATTCACCCCGTGCTCGCTTCGCTCACCAACTCCTGGCTTGCGCTACGTGCCAACCACTTCTCGTCACTGCTGCTTGCGCATGTGGATTTCACTTTAACCAAACAACAAATCTTTTAATTTGCGTGGATACGCCTCTTCATTGGGAAGAAGCACTACTTTTCCCTGATGGCAACACAAATTAGACGATCTACAAGTCTACGACTTAAAAGATTAAATCCGAACAATATCACAAGTCTCGTCTCGTGGGACGTGAAAGTATCTCTCTGAAAAAGTCACGTCTCATCCCAGGATTTTTTATTATATTAGAGAGACTGTATTTATCAGTCATTGACAAGCCCGTACCAACAATTATATCAGGAAAGGCACACAATAGTGAAACTGTAAAGTGGGAATTAGTAAAGACACACAACCCTTCCATCTGTAAGACAATTATGTAATAGAAGAAACACTAAAGTAATCTGTAAACATTGTTCCCTTAAATATACTACCATAAGGTGCAAGTGTGTTCCTGCACCTCCAACCCTCCTCATCAGTCTCTTAGGATTGGTAATGCTATTACACATGGCTGGACTAGTTAGAATTTTGACTTGAAAAATACTTTTGACTTGAAAAATCTTCACAATCATAGTATAAATTATTTGCTACACGAAATTGCATTTTAATGTGATGCATTTTTTCATATACAGTCATATGAAAAAGTCTGGGAACCCCTCTTAATTCTTTGGATTTTTGTTTATCATTGGCTGAGCTTTCAAAGTAGCAACTTCCTTTTAATAAATTACATGCCTTATGGATACAGTAGTATTTCAGCAGTGACATTAAGTTTATTGGATTAACAGAAAATATGCAATATGCATCATAACAAAATTAGACAGGTGCATAAATTTGGGCACCCCAACAGAGATATGACATCAATACTTAGTTGATCCTCCTTATGCAAATATAACATCCTCTAGACGCCTCCTATAGCCTTTGATGAGTGTCTGGATTCTGGATGGAGGTATTTCTGACCACATTCTTCCATACAAAATCTCTCCAGGTCAGTTAAATTTGATGGCTGCCGAGCATGGATAGATTTTCGATGATATTCAAGTCAGGGGACTGTGACGGCCATTCCAGAACATTGTACTTCTCCCTCTGCATGAATGTCTTTGTAGATTTTGAACTGTGTTTTGGATCATTGTATTGTTGGAATATCCAACCCCTGTGTAACTTCAACTTTGTGACTGAAGCTAGAACATTATCCTGAAGAATTTGTTGATATTGGGTTGAATTCATCTGACTCTCGACTTTAACAAGGGTCCCAGTCCCTGAACTAGCCACACAGCCCCACAGCATGATGGAAACTCCACCAAATTTGACAGCAGGTAGCAGGTGTTTTTCTTGGAATGCGGTGTTCTTCTTTCGCCATGCAAAGCGCTTTTTGTTATGACCAAATAACTCAAATTTTGTCTCAATAATCCAAAGCATTTTGTTCCCAAATGAATCTGGCTTGTCTAAATGAGCAATTGCGTACAACAAGCAACTCTGTTTGTGGCGTGAGTGCAGAAAGGGCTTCTTTCTCATCAACCTGCCATACAGATGTTCTCTGTGCAAATTGTGTTGAATTGTAGAATGATGTACAGATACACCATCTGCAGCAAGATGTTCTTGCAGGTCTTTGGAGGTGATCAGTGGGTTGTCTGTAGCCATTCTCACAATCCTGCACATGTGCCGCTCCTGTAGTTTTCTTAGCTTGCCAGACCTGCTGGGTTTAACAGCAACTGTGCTTGTGGCCTTCCATTTCCTGATTCCATTCCTTACAGTTGAAACTGACAGTTTAAACCTCTGAGATCGCTTTTTGTAGCCTTCCCCTAAACCATGAGGCTGAACAATCTTTGTTTTCAGATCTTATGAGAGTTGCTTTGAGGATCTCATGCTGTCTGTCACTCTTCAGAGGAGAGTCAAAGGGAAGGAAGCACAACTTGTGATTGACCACCTTAAATACCTTTTACCATTCATGATTGGACACACCTGTCTATGAAGTTCAAAGCTTATAACGAGCTCATCCAACCAATTTGGTGTTGCAAGTAATCAGCATTGAGCTGTTAACATTCATTCAAATCAGCAAAATTACAAGGGGACCCACATTTTTTTTGCACAGACAGTTTTTCACATTTGATTTCATTTCACTAAATACTGCTTCACTAAATATCTTTGTTTGAAAAAAAAAAAACAGTACTCAGATGTTCCTAGGAAATGTAAGACATACCACTGTTATCTTTTTTGTTGAAAGTAGAGGAAATTATTATGCAGGCTGAGAGGGGTTCCCAAACTTTTTCATATGACTATATTTAAAAAAAAATACCAAGCCTGCTCTTGTGCTTTAAAATTGAGGTGATGTATATTGGGCTCCAAACATATAAACAAAAGTCTTAAACTTACTGAACAATTTTTCAAGCCAAGAGAATTATTGGGAATTGACCCATGTCTTGAAATATTTTGCAAAAGAGTGTGTATCCATGTCATTTAAAAAAAAAGAAAACAAAAGAAAAAAACACAAAATTTTTGTGAGATTCAATCATTTTAAAGAATAGATGTACTTCACAATTTTTCTTTTAATTTAAAACCTTTGATGCTTCCAAATGCACATATTGTGTTGGTTATTTTTAAGGCTTTTGGTTATTCATTTGGACCCCAATACCCCTTCACTTCCGTTTTAAAGTGGGATAAACACTACCATTTTAAACTGAAAAAGAACAGAACACTGCCTTTTACGGGTTTAGGGTGGTGTTTCTTGTGCTGGATTTATATGAATATTCATTAAACATTAATATCATTAGATGATACATTCACTAGCATGATTGTTTATCAAGTCAAATGTTTAACCTGTTCTGAATAATAAAAGTTTCCAACATTGACCAGTATCTTCCATGTAGTGCAAAAACAGGGCATTCTCCTGCAGATGGTGTACAGACCTCTCTTAATAATTGAACAGTGTTCCTTTTCTGTAACAGTGTTCATTAAGAGTGTAAATTACTAAGCAATGCATAGGAGATTTAGTTTTTCAGAATGTGAGAAAATTCTCAAAATGGGTAAGAAACCAGCTTGCTGGGCAACCATGAAGCCAACACACTATCAACTAACAATCACAGGAGTGTTTATTTTATATATTCTCTGACACCATATTCATTTTCTGTCGTTAGTATATAATACTGCCGTCACCAGTCCATCGTACTGTACTGCCTACACAGAATAAATTGGGACTTAGATTAGTAATTTATTGTGTTTTCTTTGCATATACAGGTACATGCATTCTGTCATATACTGCATGAAGGTGTTATGTGTGTGCATGTGCATATACACTAAACACACTTTCATTTGACACATCATAATTTGAACATCTTTAGAATTTTCTTTTTTTTTATCTTATGCTATTTATGTTATTTGTATGTGATGATGTATTCTGTTACAAGCAGCTCCAAATCTACCAAGTCAAATTCCTGTACATTAAGTGATTCTAATAATGGCAAACTTGATTAAAGATATCAAAATACACATTGTGAATCAAAAAGAAATTCAACAATTTTGTCATTTACTGTGGATATATTGTACTGAGAAAGACAACACATAAATGTCATATTCTTTAATGTTGCTGCCGCCCATCGAGCTGTCAACATAAAGACGCAGGCCGCACAGCGCCGCCGCACATTGGCACAACACAACGCTAAGGCATTACCGGAGTCTCTTGCAGCTGGAAGTCGTTCTTGTCTTCGGTGAAAACCTTCAAAAACTCCCGCAGCCACCGGTCACTCCTCTCCACCTCGCTCTCCTTCAGGAAGTAGAAAACTCGGATGGCTTTGGCGCTCTGAACTATCCCGCTTCCATTCGTCTCCACTCCCCGAAGTGTCGTCCCCAGAAATGTCTGCTCGGTGGCGGTCACCCACAGGGGGAATTGGAAGGCGATGCTTCCGATGGCGCGCACATCATTCCCAAGAGCTTTCAACACTGCGTTGGGGGTGCATTCACCGTTCTTCTGGGCACAGATGTCCCTGTATGTGAAGGCTTGTCCGCTTTCGGACACGGTCATGTTTCGTATGACGCCGTCAATCCGCAGGACCTCCGTCAGCGCTTCTTCACTCAGGATTTTCCCGCTCGGGTGTACGGCAATGAACGCCGCGTACGCGCCTTCCGTGATGAGCCTCTGAGTGGTGAAACTGGTCTCGTCTATGGGGAAATACCGACTGACCAGAGCCATGTCTGCTTTGGCCGGTCCGTTAACTGGAGTGAACTGCTCCTCGATGTTGTTAGCTTTGGCCTTTGTTAAGAAGGCAAACCCGCCACCGAGCGCCAAAGCACAGACGAGCGGAATCGCTAAAAACCACCAGGGGTGTCGACCGACCATTCGTCCAAGCTTCTCTAAACCGGAGGCCACGGGCTTCTCGATACAGTCAGTGTGGAATTTCGACATGGCGTTATAATGTTTCCACTACTTTACCAAGGAAAAAATATTGTGCACCTCAAGTAATTCTGTTTATTAGTCGTGGACGAGTCTATACCAACCATCACTGCAGGAAATAAACGCAACAGTGAAAATGTATCGAGGGTTTTAGTAAAGACACATAAACCTTCAGTCTGCAAGACGTTGACAAAATAGAAGAAACACCAACGTAATTCATAAACATCGAGCCGATTTAATCTACTACCGTAAAGCGCAATTGTGGTCCTGTACCGCCAATCCCTCTCATCTTTAGTAGGAATGGGCCGCTCGATACTGACGTGTTGACAATGGCAAGACGTTTGAGCATTTAATTCCTTTAATTTGATATCTGCTTTCAAAACGTTGATATCATGAGTTTTAAAATTGATATCAGCACTTTGAAATTTGATATTGGGCTTTTTAATATTTGATATCAGCATTTTAAAATTAGATTTCAACTCTTGGAAATTTGATATCAAGTTTCCAATTGTTGATATCGGCTTTTTGAAATTTGGTATCATGAGTCTGAAATATGATTTCAAGCCTTTCAAATTTAGTATCAAGTTTCCAAATATTTAAGATTTGATATCGTGTGCTTTAAAAGTTGTTATAGAAAATATTCTTTTATAGGTGCAAAGAAGGTGCACGGCTATTCAGAGAGTAGTCTGTTGGGGAAGCAGTAGCGATGTCGAAGTGATTGATTGTTTGATAAGAAAGAATTCAAGATTTATTTTCAACACTGTGGGAGACTTAATTGAAAGGCTTCACCGACTGACAAACTGTTTCTGTCACCACAGAATAATAGTGATCACTGATTCTTGGCTGAACGCATTCCTTCCGGTATTGTTCTTTTACTTTAAAATACTACTTTTAAAAACCAATATAAACATAACAGTGAAAATGTATACCTAGTCTCATAACGGGAGGTTGTCATTAGACAAATCAAAGAGCTAAACTCCCAGCGCGACTCTGGTCCTTAGAAAAGAGACTGACCTCGTGCAGCCAAAACAAAAATATACATTGGTTTGGTAGCTAGACCCTTTAAGCATAAGCCGCCACACATGGCCACAGTCGTCGTCTTCTTCTTTTGGCTGCTCCCATTAGGGTCGCCACAGCGGATCATCTTCTTCAATATCTTTCTGTCCTCTGCATCTTGTTCTGTTACACCCATCACCTGCATGTCCTCTCACCACATCCATAAACCTTCACTTAGGCCTTCCTCTTTTCCTCTTCCCTGGCAGCTCTATCGTTTGCATCCTTCTCCCAATATACTCAGCATCTCCCAACCGTCCAACTTGAGCTGACCCTCTATTGTACTCATTTCTAATCCTTTCCATCCTCGTCACACCCAGTGCAAATCTTAGCATCTTTAACTCTGCCACCTCCAGCTCTGTCTCCTGCTTTCTGGTCAGTGCCATTGTCTCCAACCCATATAACATAGCTGATCTCACTACCGTCCTGTAGACCTTCCCTTTCACTCTTGCTGATACCCGTCTGTCACAAATCACTCCTGACACTTTTTTCCACCCATTCCACACTGTCTGCACTCTCTTTTTCACCTCTCTTCCACAATCCACATTACTCTGTACTGTTGATCCCAAGTATTTAAACTCATTCACCTTCGCCAACTCTACTTCTTGCATCCTCAACATTGCACTGACCTCCCTCTCATTTACACACATGCATTCTGTCTTGTTCCTACTGACCTTCATTCCTCTCCTCTCTAGGGCATATCTCCACCTCTCTAGGGTCTCCTCAACCTGCTCCCTACTATCGCTACAGATCACAATGTCATCAGCAAACATCATAGTCCACGGGGACTCCTGTCTAATCTCGTCTGTCAACCTGTCCATCACCATTGCAAATAAGAAAGGGCTCAGAGCCGATCCCTGATGTAATCCCACCTCCAGCCTGAATGCATCTGTCATTCCTACCGCAGACCTCACCACTGTCACACTTCCCTCGTACATATCCTGTACAACTCTTACGTATTTCTCTGCCACTCCCGACTTCCCTTATACAATACCACAGCTCCTCTCAAGGCACCCTGTCATATGCTTTCTCCAGGTCCACAAAGATGCAATGCAACTCCTTCTGGCCTTCTCTAAACTTCTCCATCAACATCCTCACAGCAAACATTGCATCTGTGGTGCTCTTTCTTGGCATGAAACCACATTGCTGATCACTAATCATCACCTCATTTCATAACCGAGCTTCCACTACTCTTTCCCATAACTTCTTGCTGTGGCTCATCAATTTTATCCCCCTGTAGTTACTACAGTCCTGCACATCCCCCTTATTCTTAAATATCGGCACCAGTACACTTCTTCTCCACTCCTCAGGCATCCTCTCACTTTCCAAGATTCCATTAAACAATCTGGTTAAAAACTCCACTGCCATCTCTCCTAAACACCTCCATGCTTCATCTGGACCAACGGCCTTTCCATTTTTCATCCTCGTCATAGCTGTCCTTACTTCCTCCTTGCTAATCCGTTGCACTTCCTGATTCACTATCTCCACATCATCCAACCTCTTCTCTCTCTCGTTCTCTTCGTTCATCAGCCTCTCAAAGTACTCTTTCCATCTGCTCAACACACTCTCCTCGCTTGTGAGTACATTTCCATCTTTATCCTTTATCACCCTAACCTGCTGCACATCTTTCCCAGCTCGGTCCCTCATGCTAGCCAATTGGTACGGGTCCCTTTCTCCCTCCTTAGTGTCCAACCTCACATATAACTCATCATATGCCTTTTCTTTAGCCTTCGCCACCTCTCTCTTCACCTTGCGCCTTATCTCCTTGTACTCTTGTCTACTTTCTGCATCTCTCTGACTATCCCACTTCTTTTTGCCATCCTCTTCCTCTGTATACTCTCCTGTATTTCCTCATTCCACCACCAGGTTTCCTTTTCCTCCTTCCTCTTTCCAGTTGTCACGCCAAGCACCCTTCTTGCTGTCACCCTTACTATATATGCTGTAGTTTCCCATCTGTCTGGTGACTCTTCACTGCCACCCAGTGTCTGTCTCACCTTATCCCTTAACTCAACCTTGCAGTCTTCCTTTTTCAACTTCCACCATTCAATCCTTGGCTCTGTCCTCACTCTCTTCCTCTTCTTGATCTCCAACGTCATCCTACAGGCCACCATCCTATGCTGCTTAACTACACTTTCCCCTGCCACCACTTTGCAGTCTTCAGTCTCCTTCAGATTGACTCTTCTGAATAGGATGTAATCTACCTGTGTGCATCTTCCTCCACTCTTGTACGTAACCCTATGTTCCTCTATCTTCTTAAAATACGTATTCACAACAGCCATGTCCATCCTTTTGGTAAAATCCACTATCCTCTGACCTTCTTCATTCCTCTCCTTGACACCATCCCTACCCATCACCTCCTCGTCTCCACTGTTCCCTTCACCAACATGCCCATTGAAATCCACTCCAATCACCACTTTCTGTGCCTTGGGTACACTGTTCATCACTTCATCCAACTCATTCCAAAAATCTTTTTTCTCACCCATTGCACACCCAACTAGCAGTGCATATGCACTAACAACATTCATCATCACACCTCCAATTTCCAGTTTCATAATCATTACTCTGTCTGACACTCTTTTCACCTCCAAAACACTCTTGACATACTGTTCCTTCAGAATAACTCCTACCCCATTTCTCCTCCCATCCACACCATGATAGAACAATTTGAATCCACCTCCGATCCACCTGGCCTTACTCCCCTTCCATTTAGTCTCCTGCATGCACAATATATCAACCTTCCTTCTCTCCATCATATCTGCTAACTCTCTACCCTTACCAGTTATACTGCCAACATTCAAAGTTCCTACCCTCAGTTCCACTCTCTTTACTTTCCTCCTACCCCCTTGCCTCCGGACACGTCTCCCCTCTCTTCTTCTCCTTCTTCTTCTTTGGCCAACAGTAGCCCAATTTCCTCAAGCACCCTGTTGGCTAACAGTACTGGTGGTGGTCGTTGTTAACCCGGGGCTCGACCGATCCAGTATGGAAATTTGTATGGTTGTCCGCATATTGATTTGGCAAAATTTTACACCAGATGCCCTTCCTGACGTAACCCTCCCCATTTATCCAGGCTTAAGACTGGCACGAAGACCGGCACACTGGTTTGTGCATCCCTTGTGGCTGGGTAAAAAACACAAACCCATTGCCCTACCGGGCAGCAGCGCCAGGTTTCGCTACAATAATAATAATTGGGCATGAAGAGCTCTTGTTTAATGTAATTCCTTATCTGGACTTTTATTAGCTGGTGTTTAGATATTTGAATAATTACTATTTTTATTGTTACTTATTTTTAAAATATAGTCTTGTGTGAGTTGCACATCTTTAAAACATGTCTTCTTTAGGGCTTTTTTTTTCGTAACAGCAAGTCTATTAATTTTCACGCGTGTTTTATATGATATGCTGCTTTGTAATGCTTTATTAAGGAATCAAGACCAAAAGTGAATGTGTCCAGAGAACAGATACAACTTCTCTGAAGTCAAGGGTTCACTGCCAAAAAAATGGGTCAAATTCTAGGATGTTCTTTACCTCTCATATATAAAAAGATTATAAGTTTTGGGGTCTCAATGAGAAACCAATTTACAACAAAAATAAAATTTATTTATATAGCACATTTTCATAAAGCTCCAGATGGGCTTTTGAAGAAAATCTTGATGGACAAAATCAGATCATATTTTTACTGAGCTATTTTATGAAGATCTGCGTATTTTTAACAATTTTATGTATATATATATATACATATATAGTGACATGTGAGTCCCTGTCTAGCACCCTTAAACACAAGGCTGAGTCTCAGTATTCTAGCAAAACCAGATTTATTCAGCATAGAAGATGGAACAGCACGGTTATTTATTGTAGTGGGATCTATCACTCTTCTATACACAGACACATCAGTCAGGCAGGGTTGTGGCCAGGTTAGTGGCCAAGTAATACTGCACCCGCAGTTATAATCACCCTTACATCACCCATCAACAACAGGCACTTATAGCACAAACGCGGCAGGCTCGAATTTGCTTTTGCTGCAGCGCTGGGAGCCTGCAGTTGCCCCAGCAACAGGGTGATCGTACTTCGGGACTCTCTTCGGTGTGTCATCCCGTTGCGGGGAGTCCTAATAGAGTTTAGAAACCTTACAATGTGTATATATATATATATATATATATATTATGTATAAATTCTTAGGTCTGGATCGCAATCTGGTCATTCGGTGGTTACCTACCAGATAACACTAGTGGTTGGTTGGCAAGTTGGCAAACATCCATCACATCCTCTCAGTTGCGAGAAGCAAATCATAGATATGTTATACAGTGTCTGTCAAATATACAAAGAGCACATGACATGTGTTTCACCCTTATTAGAGCTCGTCACATGCTCACACTTTTGCATCCCCTTATGGTGATCAAATCTCAGACATCAGGGCCTTGGGCGAAGCATGTGACGCTGCACCATGGCAGCTGGTTTATTTTTTTGGCAGGGAGAAGATCAGAATATTACATTCTTAGGTCTGGATTGCAATCTGATTATTATTTGGGCGGTTACCTACCAGGTAACACTTGTCACTTATTGAAGGTGATGCGTTGGAAGCAGAAAAAATGGGCAAGTGTAAGGATCTTAGTGACTTTGACAAGGGACAAATTGTGATGGCTAGATGACTGGTCAGAGCATTTCCAAAATGGCAGGTCTTATGGGGTGTTCCCAGTATGCAGTGGTTAGTACCGAACAAAGTGGTACAAGGAAGGACAACTGGTGAAACGGCGATAGGGTCATGGGAACACAAGGCTCATTGATGCACATGGAGAGTGAAGGCTAGCCCAACTGATCTGATCACACAGGAGAGCTACTGTTGCACAAATTGCTGAAAAACTTAATACTGGCCCTGAGAGAAAGGTGTCAGAATACACCTTGCCTCGCAGTTTGCCACATATGGGGCTGCATAGACAAAGACTGGTCAGAGTGCCCATGCTAAACCCTGTCCACTGCCAAAAGCACTGACAATGGGCACGTGAGTGTCAAAATTGGACCATGTAGCAATGGAAGAATGTGGCCTGGTCTGATAAATGACATTTTCTTTTAGTTCATGCTTCAATAACCTGTTGAAGAGATGGCAGCAGGATGCAGTTTGAGAAGAAGGCAAGCCGGTGGACATAGTATATTGCTCTGCGCAATGTTCTGCTTGGAAACCTTGGGTCCTGGTATTCATGTGGACACAAGGCATCCACCTAAAGATTATTGCAGACCACATATACCTGTTCATGGTAACAGTAGTTCCTGATGGCTTTGGCCTCTGTGCACAGGATAATGCGCCCTGCCACACTGCAAACATTTTTCAGGAATAGTTTGAGAAACATGACAAAAAGTTCAGGGTGTTGACTTGGCCTCCGAATTTTTCAGATTTCAATCTAATGAAGCATCTGTGCAATGTTCTGGAAACACAAGTGTGAAAAATTAAGACCCCACCTCTCAACTTACAGGATTTTAAGGATCTGCTGCTAAAATGCTTGGTGTCAGAAACCACAGGACACCTTCAGAAGTCTTGTGGGGTCCATGCCTTGCCAGGCCAGAATTGTTTTGGTGGCATGAGGAGGACCTACACATTATTAGGCAGGTGGTTTTAATGTTGTGGCTGATCAGGATATATACATGACTTTAAAAGAATGTTAAATTGAAAAAAACCTTTCTTATCCTAGATGATAAGATCATTTTTGTTTACTTCTTCTTCTTGTTTCGGCTGCTTCCATTAGGGGTCACCACATAAATGTTCCTAAGCAAAAATATGTGATTACTGAAGCATGTATAAATGAGAAAAGCCTCGGAAAACTGTAATTCTGTTTTTTTTTATGCATAATAAAAAGAATATTCAGTGTGACCAATTGCAAAGCTTCTTTATTATGACTAGGGGGCTTTGCCCCCTGCTCGCTTCGCTCGCCAAACCCCCGATTTGTTTTTTCTGGATACACACTTTTGAGATTTTTTTTTCTTTGTTGCCATTTCATTAGTTTCACTTTTATTTGAGAACTTCTGTAAAAACAATATTTGGAATCTTTCCAGTCCCAATGTGCTGAATCTTTTTAGTGAGGTCAGTGAGACGTGTTTAATGACTTTGTACCATAATTCAGGATAGGTTTCTCTGTTTGGAATTTCAGCACAGACAAAACGATCTACATCATCAACAGTTAATACTTTTTTTAACTTTTTGTAACTAATAAATGCATGTGAGGTAAACTCCATTTTTTTTATTAATTTTATTGGGTCAACTCCATTTTGAAATTCTCAAGATTCAAGATTCTTTATTTGTCACATGCATAGATACAGTATACAGTACAGGACAACACGCAGTGAAATGCATCCTGATCTGCTTATCAAAAACTGTGCAAAATTAGAAGAATATCAATTAGATTAACAAAAAGTCATAGATTGAAAGATAACAGTATAGTAGAACATAAGAAATAAGTAAAATTATGTGAATAAAGTACAATTAAGTGTTAAGGTACAATAGTGCAGAGATTATTGTGCAAAACCAAAGTTAGACAGGTGCATAGTTAAATGAGGCAGTTTGCTTGTTTGTGCTCCTGTGATCTTTACTTTCCTTTTTATACTTTCTAATTTTCTTTAACTTACTCCACGTGTATCGCGCCACCGTTTTTTTTTTGAGCATTTCGAGTTTCATAATCTCTAACCTGCTCTGCATGTGTTTAGCACCAACGTTGGTGAACGTCTTTATGAAGTTCTACTTTGTCTTTTACTCTGTTTTTTAATTCTGAGCCCGATTGGACGTGCTTTTTTTCAATTCCACTTTTTCCAGGCTAGTAATTACTTTCCTTATTTTCTGAATTTGCACCTAGATTATTCTTTTTCTTTTTTTCTCCAACGCTTTTGAGTCTCTTTTCTCCACGCTGCTCTTTCTTCTTCGCTTAGTCGTCTACGTTTTTTATTTATAACGTACTGTCCTTATATGTCTTATATGCATATCCGTGTGTGCTCAAATCCTTTACACGACTGAGTGTTTTGCTGCCTCTTGTCTTATTTGATCTTGATTGTAAGTAGGGTGTGTCATACAAGAACCTCATGTTCCACATCATCGCGAGACGGTCCTGGGTCAATCTCTTGGCACAAAGTCTCATGTTTAAGGTCCCCGCTAGATGCTCCGTGGCCAATCTCTTTCATCTCGCAGTTTCTTTTAAATGTCTTTCGTGATCTTAACGTGAAGATCACGTCTCGACACCCTTGTGTTTCTCTCCAAGATTTTTTTTTTATAATAGAGAGACTATCAAAAAAAAAACAAACTAACACAGGACTGTTGTCAATTTTGGTATCAAACTAGCACATACAAGTTGAGTTTGGGGAAGATTTCAGAAACTAGCCTGCCCATACTGAGAATATTTAATACTCGAACCTTTCCAAATCCCATTGATCCTCTGACGTCATCATTAAATTTAGTATTTCTGATTCATCATTTACACCTCCAGGCATTTGAAGGACCATTGAGCATATATATATACAGAATTCATGGTTCCATCTATCACAGCAAGCCTTCCAGGTCCTGGAGCAGCAAAACAACCCCAGACCATCACAGTACCACCACCATATTTTACTGTTGGTATGATGTTCTTTTTCTGAAATGCTGTATTCCTTTTACTCCAGATGGTAACGGGACATTTGCCTTCCAAAAAGTTCAACTTTTGTCTCATCAGTCCACAAGGTATTTTCCCAAAAGTCTTGGCAATCATTGAGATGTTTCTTAGCAAAAATGAGACAAGCCCTAATGTTCTTTTTGCTTAACAGTGGTTTGCGTCTTGGAAATCTGCCATGCAGATGCGTTGTCCTGGGGTCTTTTGTGACCTCTCGGATGAGTCGTCTCTGTGCTCTTGGGGTAATTTTGGTCGGCCGGCCACTCCTGGGAAGGTTCACCACTGTTCCATGTTTTTGCCATTTGTGGATAATGGCTCTCACTGTGGTTCGCTGGAGTCCCAAAGCTTTAGAAATGACTTTATAACCTTTACCAGACTGATAGATCTCAATTACTTCTGTTCTCATTTGTTCCTGAATTTCTTTGGATCTTGGCATGATGTCTAGCTTTTGAGGTGCTTTTGGTCTACTTCTCTGTATCAGGCAGCTCCTATTGAAGTGATTTCTTGATTGAAACAGGTGTGGCAGTAATCAGGCCTGGGGGTGCTACGGAAATTGAACTCAGGTGTGATACACCACAGTTAGGTGATTTTTTAACAAGAGGGCAATTACTTTTTCACACAGGGCCATGTAGGTTTGGATTTTTTTTCTCCCTAAATAATAAAAGCCATCATTTAAAAACTGCATTTTGAGTTTACTTGTGTTATATTTGACTAATGGTTAAATGTGTTTGATGATCAGAAACATTTTGTGTGACAAACATGCAAAAGAATAAGAAATCAGGAAGGGGCAAATAGTTTTTCACACCACTGTATATATATATATATATATATACATATATATATATATATATATATATATATATATATATATATATATATGTATGTATGTATGTATGTATGTGTATGTATGTGTATGTATGTATATATATATATGTACACACTATTGGCCAAAAGTTTTAGAACACCACCTAAGTTTTTTTAAGTTTTTCTTAAAACTTAATCAGTTGAAATGCAGACACACCTGCTCAGTTCATGTTGTAGTGGTGGAGCCATATAGTCTATCCGAGAAGCAGTGGATCAAGACAGAAAACTCTGAATAGGGCGCTAGTTTATTTCAGTGTTTTTATTTAATATTTTACATACAGTATAATTAACCAAATTGCTTATTTTGTCAATTTTGCTTAGGCCAGATTTATCTGGTCACTTATGTATTCTGTGCATCACTTAAACTTGGCTCAATAGTGTTTTTATGCTCTCCATATTCTCTTCTGCTGTTCATTTCATAGATTTTGATTGGTGATATTGAGAACTTTCTTGGAAGTGCAGAACATGAAAATAGCACATCAGAGGTAAATATCATTTTAAACATATTTTAAGTGTATAATATTCATGGACTCTTACTTATGCATGTATTATTTTATCTTCAATTAGTTTTATTTAAACTTAAAATTAAACATTATTGATTTTCTAAAGTTAATTAATCCATAAATAAATTAACATTTTCCAATCACTTGCTTTTGCAGTTGAGATTATCCAGACTGCATGAAGAGTCAAATGTACCAAGTCCTCCAGAATATCCTTTTGCTTATATAAATGCTGATACTCCCACAGTAAATATTTAATGTTTTAAACATTCAGAATTAAGAGCAAATTATTTGATAGGAGGAGAGGAGAAATATGTGTGAATGTATAGAGAAACAGGAAGGACTCTGGACAACGAGGTCTGTGCTTGTGAACCTATTTTGTTATCCTTACAGATTTGATCATTTTTATTTTTGTTTTTGTTAGGTTCAGATTAAAGTATCTCAGTTGGATGAAAAACGATTCCATCTTGACAGAAGTAAGTTTGACTCAGGGTAATTCAGTCACCTTCATGCACAAATCTAGCCAAAACTATTATAATTTACAAATTGAGTACTATACATTGGACTACATTTTTAGAACAGGAAATGCATCTCTTTGATTTCAAGAAATTACAGTCAACAATCAATTAAGCCTCAAATTTGGTAAAAACAACCCTTCACATAATTGTGATGTTTGAATGTCCTTACTTTTGCTCCAACACTTTCTCTTAAGAATCAGTCCATTGAAAATTCAAGGTGTCACGTTTGTATTTTCCAGCCAGATATCCTCTTTTTACGTCCTTCCTATAGACTCAGAAATGTCTGTCGCTCTCACATTTTGATTAGCCCCTTACATTTCATACTACTGTATATATTCCACAGTTCATTTTTTTCACTTTCTTTATAAAATCATGTATTTGTATTTTATGAGGTTTTTCAGAGCTTGAAGGATTAATAGAGGAAAAAATCATTATCGAAATAAACAGGGAAACAATGTTGAATGATATGCAGCAAATTTATGGAACAACAGAACTCCTCAACAAAAAGCTTAAAGTATGTTTTATTGGAGAAGAAGGGCAGGATTTTGGCGGATTAACTAAAGATCTTTTTTCTTGTTTTTGGAACTGTGCCCTCACTGAGTGGTTTAAGGGTGAGGATGCACTTGTACCTTAACCTTGTATACCTCTCTATCATCATAAAGCACAAGAAATCTTTACAGTTGTGGGAAGAGTATTGTCTCATATGTGTCAGCTAAATAGATGTATACCTCCAAGATTCTGTAGGTCAACATTGCTTTCTATTGTATTTAATTCCTCCACCATTCTTTCTTATAGATGACTTTCTGCTTCATGTAACTGCTTCAGAAAGAATCCTAAAAAAAGCAATTAACGTCTTTGAAACATTAAGAGACTTTGAAAAACAAGAGCGCTTAACATTTTAATCTGTAAATGGCATGCATAGTATCCCAACACCTACTGTATAAATCTTAAGGATCAGATCATTCTTATTGCACAGAACGAACTAATAATTAAACCAGGGTTCCTCAATAATTTTATAAGAGAGTCAATTCCAGATTTCCATTTCACAGTTTTTTGGTCACAGTTAGATATTGACTAAATTTCCTACCTATACTGGCAAGAAGTGCCAACTACAGAACGCGTTTTGACATGCTTTAAAACAGAAACAGATCTCAGGCCAGAGGAGGAAGTCGCATTTTGTAGCGACCCGTGGTGGAGTCTTTAAAGATTTTAGAACCGAACTCTGCCGTTCACCTCTCCCAAGCTGTCGGGTAGCGGATTGACAGCGTTATGCACGCAGCTCTTTAGATAACTAGCACTCGTGTCCCATACACCGCACGACTCCGAGTGTCTCGGCAATAATTGCTTAGATATAATCTTAACAATGACACAGTTCTGTCCTGTTGTATCTTTTTATTAACAGATAGCCAGTAAAACAAAATTTAAAACTCATCGTATAGCCATGGTCAAGGTCATTTACAGAGCCATCTTTCTCATGGATGGTGACTATTTACATTTACACAACCCCAGACTGCGATAACCCAACCCACCCCATTGATTGAGCACAAACACATACAACACTTACAACAGGAAAGACAGTTACGTACTTAGTTAATTTTGACACAACAATAAGCTTTTACATAAATTACCCATAAATTCCCCACAAACAATTTACATAAATTACCCATGAGGCGTCACTCCGCCAGCGCTTGCTGCCGGGTCGTTACAATATTATTATTTGTGTGATTTCATTAAGTCAATAGATCCTGAGGAACTGTCCAACTTTTTGCATTTTGTCACAGGTTCACCTTTACAGCCTGCTGAAATCAATATTACATTCAATCGGTTATGCAGTAGCTTGCGACGACCCATTGCACATACTTGCAGTAACACTTTGGAAATTCCAGTTGGCTATACATCAGTTCAAGAATTTAAAAGAGAATTTAAAATTATACTTAATTCTGAGTATGCATTTGGAATGACCATATTATGAAATTGCAAAACAAAAATAACACTTGAAATGTCTTTGAATGAAACTTTAGATGTCTTTTTTACTGAGTAACTGAACCTCAGGTTGACACAGTAGATAATATGTCTTTTGGAGTGAGAGCTAATTCATTTGGGTATAGCTGATATTTTCATGCAAATTTCATATATTCAGTACATACTTTTTTCAGAAGTTTAATTTTCCATTAAGGTTTATCCAAAGCTTGTATATTTGTTTACAGATACTTACAGGTGTAACATTATAATCTGCATTTAAACAAATGCTTCAAAATTAAAACAGAACAAATAATAGCACCAACTACAACAGTATTATGCTAAAAACGTACTTTTTGATAGCATCCAAAAGGTGGCACATAAATGTTTTCTCAGTTTATATTTGGAAACCGGTTTACTTTCACCATTTAAATGTTTCTGATATTGTAATTTAAAATATTTGCTGTTAATGATAATATGTGAATGTATATTGTTTTCAGTACAAGTTGTTGATTTAAAATAAGTTGTTAAATTAATTCAAATGTGGTGTAGTTTATTTACAAACAAATTGTACATCTGTGTTTAATCAACTTCATTAAAAAAAATAATTTTCTTCATATGTTTTGAGTTGGCGGATTATGTGTCACATGTCAAGGCATGTAATACTCAGTAATTTGGTTTAATCGTGAAGGAAACAGTAAAGAGAGAGAGTTTATTTTTCTTTTTAAAAAATTATTAAAACAAAAATGTTTGGCATTTGTTAAATGAATAACACTGTAAAATGTACAACTTAATGCTTAATCATGTCTTTTTTTATTGTCAAAGTTTACAGAATTCAGTTCTGTACACAACAATCATTACCATAAATAACTGTAAGACCATTTTACAAAAAAGTAAAAATGAATTTAGGTTGGTTATGGCAAGCATGTGCTATGCATTGCTGTTGATGCTGGACCTTGCCAATGTACTCATGAACAATTTTTTAATACTACAGTACATGCAAAATGGAGTGGACGTTATGTTTGGGTATCTGTTAATAACTCATTGGCCTTTTGAATACAGCCTGCGCCACCACCACCTACTCAAAGCATCATGATGCACCAACATTGATGGACTGAAAGCCGGAAGTCTACGTGACCATCATCATCAGGTCCTTCCATGAAAACCCTAAATACAAAGAGGACTGTTTGACTTATGTTAGGTAGACTGCCCAGAGGGGACTGGGCGGTCTCTTGGTCTGGAACCCCTACAGATTTTATTTTTTTTCTCCAGCTCTTGGAGTTTTTTTTGTTTTTTCTGTCCACCCTGGCCATCAGACCTTACTCTTATTCTATGTTAATTAATGTTGACTTAGGTTTATTTTTTATTGTGTCTTCTATTTTTCTCTTCATTTTGTAAAGCACTTTGAGCTACATTTTTTTGTATGAATATGTGCTATATAAATAAATGTTGATTGATTGATTGATTGATATTTATCTTTTTAAATTTGTTTCAAGCTGAATAGCATCTTGTAGTATCTGTAGATTCTGGACAGACATTTCAAGTGGGTTGAATGTCTCCTGAGGCTCCATATATGCATCATCTGAAAATGATGTGCCTATTCTTTGTAAAGTTTCTATTAAACTTTCTCTAAACTGTTGTGTACATATCTTAAATAAAAGTATGTCCCCTAGTTTTTTAACTGCTTTAACATATTAGATTTGTATGTGTTTTTTTTTTTTCATTTCTACTGGGTAGTGTAGAAATAAATAATAGTGTTGTTTCACATCTTAACAATTACTTATGTTTTGTGAACTTGCTCACTGTCTGTGGATTTTGCAAATTCCATCTCTGTCTATAGAGGTTTTCTTCCATATCCAAGTAGATATACAGGTTAGGATAAAAATACACTCTGAATTGATGAGTGTGAACACAAGCAGAATTTGTGATTAACATGTCCTCCAGAATGGGGTGGAGGTTCCTGCCTTGCTGACAATGCTACAAGGGAATCCTTTGGTCCTAGATTATTCTAAATTGGAGTAAGAAGGTCTGAAAGTGAATGAATGGGCAAAAAAGTGAATGAACGATGGATTGATCATAATACATTTTAATTGAAAGTTATTTTTGTTTTAAAAAATGTGTGTGCCCTTTGCTTTCCTGTGTAAATCCACTCATAGCAGATATATATGTTCTATCTATATGCAGAGTTTATTGCATTGATTTTGAAAAGATCAAAAGTACACATTTTCTTTTACTGTTCTATTCATACTGTATATTATCATTATGTTAAATTGTTATAGAAGTTTTGTGTGGATATCAATTCTGCATTTCAAGTTCCTTTTCTTCCACTTTACATAGTGTCATTTTCTAACCTGCTCAATCCAGACCTGGGTCGCAGGGGGGGGCAACCAATTGGCACAAGGCAGGAACAAACCCTGGACTGGGTGCCAGTCCATCTCAGGGCGACCCATAAACACACATCAGGGCTAATTTAGTGTTGCCAGTTCACCAAACCTGCATGTCTTTGGGCAGTGGGAGAGAGAACTGGAGCCACAACTAGATGAAATCCATGCAGACACGGGGAGAACATGCAAACTGCATGTGGGAGAACTGACTTTAAAAATTGTATGTTTTATATGCTGTACTGAAGCATCTTGCAGAAATATTTACCAACAGATATTTTAATATTTTGTGTTCCAATTTAATAATATATTTTTGTTTCACATCAGAGTGTAACCATGGGGTGCATAAAATACAAAACAAATAAGTATACCTCAGAGCCGGCATTTGGACAACTTGCTTGTAGTCTTTTGCATTCTCCATCCAGTTCATTATCTGTTATAATGCTGAATTTCTGTCTTGGTGACAGACCCTCAGTTTTCAGGCGTTTATAAATATAAGATTCAGAACATCCTATGTGTTCTGCAATTCTTTTCCCAGTGTATCCTTGTGAAATGAATAGCTTCAGTTGTTCTTTTGAGATTTCAACTTTTGGCAAACCAAACTGACCTATTATGAAACAATTTAAAAGAATAATAATAAAACATCCTACTTTATGTCAATTAACAATAAATGTGTACTAACATTATTTATGAACAATTTACTAAAACAGTCTAATTTCAAAGAATAAGAATTCATTTTGAAAATGTTAAATGTTTATGCAGCAATACCAGCATTTACTAATAATTTATATACTGTGAGACTTGCCCGGACACCACCAGTCGGAGACCACATCTTTATAAAAGTCACACGTTTATTATTCATTAAATAAACACAGTCCCAAAACACCACACAATGCATAAAGCAATAATCACCCAATAATCTTTCTTTCTCTCAGTCCTTGGCCGCCATCTCCTCCTGGGAGCTTCGTCCTGCTCCCTCTCCGACTCTAGCTCCCTGACTGTTAGGAGGCGGGCCCTTTATTCCCGCCCGGATGCATTCCAGGTGGCTGGGAACGAACTTCTGGCAGCACTTCCTGGTGTGGCGGAAGTGCTGCCCTTTGCCCTGGAAGCACTCCGGGCGTCCCTGGCAGGTTCCTCCGCCATCTTGCCAAGTGTGGCGGAAGTAATGTTCTCCTGGGTCCCAGGAGACTTAAAGCGTCCCCTGGCGGTGGCCACGGGTCCCAACGAGTAGGAAAGTCTCTCCTCCTTTCCCGTGGTCCTCTCCTGCTCCAGGGCGGTTGTGTCCTCCTGACCCGGAAGCTTTTAATGCCAGCTTCTGGTCTTTCTAGGCGTCCCGGCCGGGTAAGAACTCCAGCCGTCTGTGACAATACCAAGGAAAAAGGTAATTTTCATTATGTATAAAACCAGGTGGAAAATACTTTTCTGCTGCTGTGTTTGTGTTTATTAGTCATTTTTGTCATGATGTGTTAACTTCAGCAAAAATAAACATTTTTTAGTGTTTACTGATGGATTGTGGACGAATGACTTAAGATGGTCTAAACAAGAAAGCTTGACATATACATTAAATTACTGGATAAAAGAAAACTGCAAAAAGAAAAAATGAATATAAAAAATTATAAGGAAATGTTTGGTGTAAATCTAATAACAAATCCTCACAGGTTTAAATTCCAAACTTCTCACTGTATCTTCCTGTTCAAGTCAGCACTGCAGTACAACATACCATTGTGAAGACTGCTTAATGAAATTCAGGTTAGGTGAGGCTGGGACTGATTCCAGAAGAGTTGGGCACAAGAAACTGCTGCATGCATGGACACACACACACTGACTCTAACAGAAGGAGAATTTGGGACAGCCAGTCTAGCTAAGTGCATGCTTTTGGATTTCTGGGAGTGGAACTGAAGAGAATGGGCAACATGAAAACATGGACACCGTCCAGGAGTATGATTGGAATTCTGGATGCTAGATCTATTAGGCAGATGCACAAACTTCTATTCTCTCCTGTCACCACACTGTCCTCCAATATCGTAATATTCTGCATAAGTGAAGCACTTTGAAATACTGTATCCATTGAAAATAAATGTATGAAATTAAGATTAATTTAAACTGATGACATAGTGTTGTTGAACAAGCCCGTTGGACTTGGGCTTAAGGATGATAACAAGTTGAGGTGCTTTTACAGTGGAGTAGCATGTTGTCCCCACATTTCTTTTTTTTCCCTATAACTGTGGTTCCTTTCAATGTCATGAACATGTTATTAAGTCACCTGGGGCCTCATGTATAACACCGTGCGTAGAACTCGCACTATAACATGGCGTAAGCACAAAAGCCGAAATGTGCTTACGCACAGAAAAATCCAGATGCAGGAATCTGTGCGTACTCCAACTTCCACATTCTTCCGCTACATAAATCCCGATCAGCGTGAAAACTAACGCTCCTGCAGGCGATTATGTAACGCCTCAACTCCTCCCAGAATTACGCCTCTTTGAATATGCAAATGAATATAAATCGCATTAAGCTCAGCCTTCTGTGAAAAGACAATGGGAAAAGCACGGGGGAAAATATGAGAATTTCAGCGAATACCAAGTGGAGGCAAAGGAAAAACATACTATTTGTTCAAATAAACCGTGGTATAATCAACAAAAGGAAGTTGATCGAGTGACATAGCGTGTTGGAGAAACTTGAAAGCTCACATTCACAAAATCGCACAGTGCCGGAAATAAAAAAGAAGTCATATATCAAAGTCGCCGTGAAAAGCCGAGTTGTAGGCCACTGTCTGAGTGTCATATGAAAGCTTATTAGGGAACAGAGAAAAAAGGCACACGGTAGGGAAAAAGCACGAAATGTCAACTTCAATCTCGACATTTCCACTTTAATCATGTAGTTTATTTTGTCATTAAAGTAGATCATAAACTTCATCTTAAAATCGTTTAATTAACCAGTTTCTCAAATCACATCGTAATTAAAGTAGCACGTTAAATGCTTTGTTTTGTATTTGATCTATATGTGCCTATGTGTGTGAATCACTACTTGCTTCTTAAACCGGCTCTCTTCCTCCAACTGGACACAGAATCCATGACATTCATGATATTACAGCTCTCTGAATAACTAAAATACTGAGATGTATACGTGATATCATTTTCATGATGATAGGAGTTAAAGTACGTTATTAAACATGTGTTTCACTTCGATGAAATAATTTATTGCAGCAGTACTCAGGGCGCTCTAGGCTTGTGGTGGCACTGGGCAGAGGAAGAATCGGTGGCTCCTTTGTCGGCCAATGTCAGTAAGGTAGCTTATGCACGGTGGATGGCCACGTCCGTTGCAGACACTGCATAGCCCTCGTGCTCATGACACAAGCATTTCACTTTTGCCAAATTTGTCGCTGTGTTTTTAGCTGTGTTGTTATTTTCTCTTTCTGTGTTATATTCAATAGCAGCGAGAAGTAGTGTGTTAAAGAAGCAATGAAAAGAAAAGGAAACATTTTGAAAATAACGTAACCTGATTGTCAATGTAATTGTTTTGTCACTGTTGTGAGTGATGAGTGTTGTTGTCACATATATACATACATATATATCTACATATATACACACACATATATACACACATATACATACATACACACACATATATACACACAAATACATATATATATATATATACATACATACATACACACATATATAAACATATATATACATATACATACATATCTACATATATACACACACAGCTATTTCAGATCAGTGCAATACGCTGTTTGTTAAAACGGTTGACTCGCCTCTTACGTGCAATAACAAATCAAATCATTCAGTTGTCTTTGCTCATATGTCATTTTAGAGCTGGACGCCTGGCATCTTTTTTTGGCAACAGGTTCGTTTCTGTTTGGTGTGAGGTTCTGTGTTGTGGAGATTCTCAGGATGGATTGCAGGTGCTCATCAGTGAGGCGACTCCTGTGTGCTGTTTTGTTAGTCTTTATCACTGAGAAGAGCTTCTCACACAGATATGTGCTACCAAACATGCACAAGGTTCGAGCCGCATGTAGACGGACTTTTTTTGTTCTTCAAAGTCACCAAAGCGCCGTGCAAACTCAATGCTAATAACTCTAGTAAGCGGTAAGTGTTGCAAGGCAGCTGAAGCGCTGCATTATGGGATCTGTAGTTTATTGTGTTACCAGCGCTTCATATACCCGGCTTTAATAACAATAATACAGTATATAAAATGATCTCGGGCGGATATAATTACACGCCGGGCGGATGTGGCCCGCGCCCTTGAGTTTGACACATATGGACTAAATAGAACTTGAAAAGATATATTTTTTCAAATGTGATCGCGTAATTCAGATAGAGTTTACGCGCTCTACAGCCTGCATGCCTCAATAAGTCATCCTCCCTCGCTCTTACTTTTTTACCGTTCATCTAATGAATACACTGAGTATGGCTTTACCAAAACAATCATTGATGGCGAATAAAGTATCCATTATTCGAGTATGTAGAGCGGGATATATATATATACATATATATATACCCGCGTATCGCAGCGGAGAAGTAGTGTGTTAAAAAAGGTAGAAAAGAAAAGGGAACATTTTAAAAATAACGTAACATGACTGTCAATATACAGTATTTGTTTTGTGAGTGTTACTGAGTGTTGCTGTCATCAAGGATTTGATTATCATTATTTCTTTCAATCAGGTTCGTATTTGTAGGATGTGTTGTGTTCAAGTTACATTCCGTGTTTGTCAATCGCTGTAAAGATGACAGGTTTCATTCATCGATTCGTTTCTTACTGCATCAATAAACAGCTCGTCTTCTTCTTTATCTGAGACCTGACACACTGCATGCACAGGTTTTTTACACTGTCTTCCTTTAGCGGGACATTGACTTTTTCCACCGTGTGCTTTGTTTCCACAGTAGCTGCATTTATGAATATGCTTATCAGACGCTTCATATTTTTTGCTGCCTTTTCAATTGTGTAATTCGGTTTTGTTCAGCTCTTTGGAACTGTTGCTTTTATCTGTGCACCGCGCCAGTTCACGGAGCCGCTCGGTGTACATGCATCGAAGGTTCCCAGCTTTGCTGGTGCCATCTCGTGCTATGTCCATGGCTGTATTTAATGTTACCTTAGTCCTGGCACTTAAAACTTTCTCTCGCAGTTTCGCTGAGTTTGTGTCAAACACCACCCTGACCATCTCATCTTCCTCTCCATAAGCACAGTCCTTCACCCGTGAATATTTACCCGTGGCAGTTTGCTATTGATTGCCGCTGACGGACGGCCTTATATGGGCAGGCACTAAATTACAAATGCCAGCGCAGCCTGTCTATGAACTTAATTTAAAGTGTAGGTTTACATCGTGCTTTGTTTCCGAAGTAGCAGAACTCATGAATATGGTTGTATATGTCACTCGCTCGCTTCTTATTGTTTCGCTGCCTTCTCAATTATATAATGCATGTTTTCTTGAGCGCTTTTTTGAGGTCTTCCTGGTTTTCTATGTACTGCGTGATTACGTGGGAGGCGTGATGATGTCACACGAAACTCCGCCCCCAACGCGTTGAAGCTCATCTCCATTACAGTAAATGGAGAAAAACTGCTTCCAGTTATGACCATTACGCGTAGAATTTCGATATAAAACCTGCCCAACTTTTGTAAGGAACTTGTAAGGAATGAACCTGCCAAATTTCAGCCTTCCACCCACACGGGAAGTTGGAGAATTAGTGATGAGTCAGTGAGTGAGTGAGTCAGTGAGTGAGTGAGGGCTTTGCCTTTTATTAGTATAGATATATTGGCGTAGCCGCCACTGCAGTCCTTGCTTTTCTTTCCCCAAGTAACCGATCGCCACACAATCAGCTCTGTAATAGACGTTAAGTCATCTGTAAGCTTAGCGCAGATTCTTCAAAACGTTTAAAGAACATTGAAATATCTTCGTAGTACATGTTTAATTATTCTATCCTTAACGACACTCCCAGTGAAGAATATAGATTATTTAAATGAAGTTAAAGTTTTATCTGTATAATTTAATAAACATATTTTGCTGCATTTCACCTTAAAAATGATATCGTCATCATATGTAAATACGCTTTATAAAGTGGCTCAGGTTGTGCGATATTATAACTGTAGTGCAAGTTTACAGTGAGGTGATTGTACTTATAAGTACAAACCGTTCTACAAGGAGTAATGATTGAGTGCATTTAAAGTTCTTGGGATGAAACTGTTTCTGAACCGCGAGGTCCGTACAGGAAAGGCTTTAAAACGTTTTGCAGTGGCTGAGACAGCGTGTTAAAACTGTATACCGATAATTCTTCCGATCAGCTGCTGCTGTGATTCACACTCAGATACAGTGATATAAATACTCCGAGTGGTGCAGTGAGAGTAATATGGAAAAAGATGATCCGCTGTGGCAACTCCTAACGGAGCTGAGAGCTGAAAGAAGAAGAAGAAGAAGAAGAAGAAGAAGAAGAGAAGTGCAGAGAGTAACAACGCTAAAGCAGTTATGGTATTTGGAATACTATGGCTGTTCCCTGGACCATTATATTGTTACAAGTTAATTACAATCAGATGCGTTACACTAATAAACAATATACGGTTAGTTTCAGTGTATTTATAAAGCCGCGTCAGGAAAATAATGAGTAACCACACAGGAACAGTAGCATTGCTTTGACGCTGGGTGCCGCCAGTTTGCAAAACCGAGCGGAGAACTTGCGTAAGACAAGGCATGAGGTACCGTGGGTGTAGGTTTTATACATCGCGATTTGAACGTGGAAAAGTTCTTACGCAACATTTCTGTGCGTACGCACCGTTTATACATGAGGCCCCTGGTCAGTCTTAACTGGTAGAGTTGTCATACAGCAGGGTTTGAATGAGAACCAAGACTGCATGCTGTTCCATTCATATTTTGTGCCCAGTACTACTGAACAAAAATTGAAAGATAGGACAATGAAAAAGTGGATAATTAAATAGCTAGAAATTCAGTGTGCCTAATTACAATAAGTATGTGTTGTAATAAAAATAAATTTACAACTGCAGAATGAATTAAAAACGGTTACACAAAAGATGCAGCTCTCTGAAATATTGCAGATAAACAGTGATATATGAGAGTTCCTGTAGGTATTCTTGCATTTTGCCACTTGCAAGAGATGCTGATGCAAGAAAAATGGATATGGCCTTTGCAGTTCACAGTAGGTGATTCCATCCTGTAATCACCTCATTCAGAATTCTCCTACACTCGCGCCTGGTGCTGTCGAGACAGGCTAGAACTCTCACAACTATAAAATTGGTCTAAGAATATTCTCTAAATGTATTTATTTACGTATGTATTTAATGCAACTTATTATAAGAAAACAACTAAGAAATCATAGTCCATATATCTCGGTCAATTAACCATAGGCGTTAAAATACTATTTAAGTTTAATTCATTGCTGTGGTGGAGAAAAATCTCTGTTCATCCAGAGACTGTCAGAAATTGTTGAGCATCTTTTAAGCATTTTTGTTTTTACGATATTTTAAGAAGTGTAGCAAAGTGTCGCGAATGTATTTATTTAAAGTGACAACACTTTCAAAATCGCGCAGGTAAAAATGTTGTTTTTATTGTTGGTATCGAAATAAAAAAAAATTAAAATTTAACACCCCTTAAAGTTGAACTAATTGCATTTTTCTTCAATACATCCGACTCATTAATGCAGTTTATGAACATGATTTTTCCAGCATGGGGCTGCTATTATAACGAAAACAGTATGGGTAACGGACAAGAAAGCGACTGTGGATGGGGTGCGGCATGCAGTGCATACTCACATTTATTTTAGATTCCAGCTTAGATTAAACAATTACCTCACGAGTCAAGTATCAGGAACTAACTGGGCCAACATACTGCAACACAGGAGTTTAATGAAACTACTGAATTGAGGAAGAATAACGCCACTGTAATATACTGCATTTTAAATCGTCTTCATTATGTTATTAATATGAAAATAACATTTTTAAAAATGTCACAAGACGCAGAGTTAAATTTAAGTCAACACTAGGTGATTCAGTTCCAAAGAAAATACAATTGAATGCAGTTATATGTGCATTTATCAGAAAGAAAGTCTACGCGTGCATTATCCACAAACAAAGACGAGAATTGTTTTTAATAAATTATGATTAAAAAATTTCATCAATACGTTTTGACATTCCATGTCAAAGTTCAGTTTCTCTAAACTATACCAATAAAGCAACATAAATATTATTCAACTGCACAAAACATGTTTGCCCTATTGATCAGTTTACTTTCTTATTTAACATTAATTTAAAATGGCATTCATACTTTTGCAATGCTTACCTTCTTTAATGTGCGTAGCAAGAAAGTTGTTGATAACTGGTGGAGAGTTTCTGGTATCGTATCTTTCAATTCGTGGTATCAAATCCTTAAAACAGTCTCTCAAATGTACTCTAGTATTTTCTGGTAATGCAGATGAAATTCTATCAAAGTTGTGTTTTGCATTTTGCAATAAATTCTTAGTATCAGAATCAATCACAGACCCTTCCAGAATATTTCTTTCTATTGCAGTGAACACAGTTCTAATAGTCCTAAGAACTTCTGAATTCTCTGCCTGCGCCATGGGAATCAGAACAGGCAGTGAACCTTAAGAGGAAGTTATTGAAAATGTATTTGAGATATCTTGAAATGTGCAGGAAGTTATTTTAAGATATCTTGAAATGTATTTGGGATATCTTAAAATGAGAAGGAAGTTATTTTAAGATGGGTGGCACAGTGGGTAGCGCTGCTGCCTCGCAGTTAGGTGACCCGGGTTCACTTCCCAGGTCCTCCCTGCGTGGAGTTTGCATGTTCTCCCCGTGTCTGTGTGGATTTCCTCCCACAGTCCAAAGACATGCAGGTTAGGTGGATTGGCGATTCTAAATTGGCCCTGGTGTGTGGGTGTGTTTGTGTGTGTCCTGTGGTGGGTTGGCACCCTGCCCAGGATTGGTTCGTGCCCTGTGTTGGCTGGGATTGGCTCTATCTGAATATTCGGATTCAGCGGGTTAGGAAATGGATGGATGGGTTATTTTAAGATATCTTGAAATGTATTTGAGATATCTTGAAAATGAGAAGGAAGTTATTTTGAGATATCTCGAAAATTTAGATATCTTTAAAAGCATTTAAGATATCTTGAAATAAATTTTTTCAGATATCTGAAATACATTTTAGATATCTAAAATTAATTTCATGATATCTTAAAATGGGTCTCTGCTCCATTTCATGATATCTAACAATGTATTTCAAGATATCTGAAATTGTATTTCAAGATATCTAAAATTCATTTTGTATTTTAAGATATCTTTAAAAGGACACTATCTCAATTATTTCAAGATATCTTAAATTAGCATTTTCAGATATCTACAGTACAATTTAAGATATCTCAGATACATTTCCAGATATCTTAAAATCAGCTTCCTGTCCATTTTCAGATATCTCAACATCACTTCCTGCTCATTTCAAGATATCTCAAATACATTTTAAGATATCTTATAATAAACAAGTAGTCCCATTGAAATAATAGGCAATTTTACAGAAATGATTTTGAGATATCTTGAAATGCAGAAACAATTATTTTGAGATATCTGAAACTGTTTTTGAGATATCTTGAAATGCATTTGAGATATCTCAAAATGTATTGCAGGTATCTTAAAATGTAAAGGAAATTACTTTAAGATATCTCAAAGCGAGTTTCAGATATCTTAAAAAGTAAATTACATTTTAAGATATCCAAAATTCATTTTGAGATATCTCTAAATGTTAATTTGGCTTGCCATACTTTTCGCTGTTCCATTATTTAACCGAGGAATAATTTTCCTTATATTGTGCTCATTCGATCTTTACTATCAGTTTTTTGAGACTTTCGAATTTCGTGTTCCTTTAATGTGGGAAGTGACATCCTTCATGTTTTCTACAACTCCGTGATGGCCAGTGCGATTTTCTGTGATGTGCGGGGCTAGTAACATCACTTCAGGAGACGCCTAACGAATCACTAAGCTAATTAAAAGTGCAGGCTCGTTTATAGGATGCACTCAGGACCCCCTGGAGGTAGTAGAGGAGGAGACACTCAAAGCAAAACTGAGCACCATTATGAACAAAGCTGCACATCATCTCTGTGACACACCTACACTGAGGACCTCCAGTGGAGTTTTGTGATGTCTGCAGGAGATTGAACTGAACTGTATGTCTAGTGGACCTAACAATAAGTCTTTAAGCTTCCAGTCTTTAGAAGGAAAAAAAAGACAGCATATGCACTCTGGTGAATTGGGTTAAATGAAAGAAAGAAAAAGATAAGGTGAGTTAGCTGGACAGCATATTGAAGAAGGAGATATCTGATTACATTTTAGTTTAATCTAGTTTCAGAATGTTTTGAACAAAGTAAACTTTTTAGTAGAGGCCTTCGATTCTACAGTTCAAATAAGCTGCCATTAATCAAAGCTGTCCCTTTAAAAGGCAGTGTAGTGTGGTTGTTAATGCACTGGACTGTAAACCCTGAGGTTGTGGGTTCAAATCCCGCTGCCTACACTGTGTGACCCTGAGCAAGTCAGTTGACCTGCCTGAGCTCCAAATGGAAAACGAAAAGAAATGTAACCAATTGTATCATAAACGTTGTAAACCGTCTTGGATAAAGGTGTCAGCCAAATAAGTAAATGTAAAAAGTCACATAAACTCCAGTCTTATTTTAACAATTCCAAGACACACTGTGCTCCCTATACTTTAAAACTTTAAACCCTCAGACATGTTGTTGAAGATTATTATCTGTATATTTTCTGATCAGTTGCTGTCTTTTTTAATCTAGCAAGCCATTTTCACACATTTTCACCGGTCATAAGGCACTTCTTTATCTACTGTAAACTGATCCCATAATAATAATGCAGTTAGTTCAGTGGAAAAATGTGAACAATGAACAAAGATAATCAAATGCTGTAAATTAGCTCATAAAATCTTTATGAAAGACGTGCTGGGGAAAGTAGCAAACTAAAAATATATTTATGGCTTATGAACTTAATGACACACTCAAAAGCAAATAATGCCTTAGTGTGGGTGAAACAGAAACCTGGTCAAATCACAACAGAGTGAGAAAATGTGAACATGGAGGCCACAGTTTGTCACAATGACCGAGTGAGCCGGGGGCAGCATTGATGTTTGAGAATTGATTTACATGCAGGTTGACTTCTGAACACCGTCCTACAACTTTGACTCCGTAAAGTTTGAAAATCAAGCCATCTGGCAAGTGGGAAAAGTGACCCAAAGACCTCACTAAACTATTCAGGAATGTTCTACAGGTACACAACTGTACAACTTACATTGTGGTTTTATGTCTTCTGGATTAGTGTGTCAATAGAATAGAAAATAGCATATTTTGAAGTTTCAAACATTCCTTTTGCAAAAGCGAAGCAAGACAATAAGCCATTTGAATGTTAAGAACTCTGATAGTGATCAAGCACTTTCCAGCTAAAACATGTGAGATCTTTGTAGGCCTCTAGCCCACTGCTTGAACCAAAGTGATGAACTAGTGAAACAGATACAGTGGTGTAGATGGAACAAAACTTGACATGGACAACCGACCAAAATGTGGTGCTTTAACCTACAAATCTTAACCATGGCAAAAGTGAGCATAGCTACAGGAGATAAGCTCCTGTGTCATCAAGGTCTCTCCCAAGGAGACAGGTGTTTCCAGATGTGCCATCCAAGCTCATGGTTAGGACCAGAAACACAGTGGTTATTCCTAAAAACTGAGTGCAGCAAATGAGAATCCATTAAAAGCTTATTTCTCTGTGAAATCAAAAGCACTGCTATAGGCACAGAACTGGCAGAAACCACTGGGACCCTGGTAGACCTATTTACAGTCTGGAGACATGGTGGCTCTGAGGCTAAGGATCTGCACTGGTGTCTGGAAGGTTGCTGGTTCAAATCCAGTTATGGCCAGAAAGGATGCTACTCCATTGGGCCTTTGAGCAAGGTCCTTGAACTGAAAATTGTTCCAAGAGTGCTGTATAATTGCTGACCCTGAACTCTGTATATCAAATAAAACATAAATCTTAACAGAAGTGACCATATTGGAAGAGTTGTGGCCAAAAAGCCATTGATCCAAGGTTGAAGTAAATCCAAATGAGTCATCCATGCACAAAAACACAAGGACTGGGATGTAGAAAAATGAGTGCAAGTGCTGTGGACTGGTGAGTCAAAAATTGAATATTTATGACTGTAACAAAAGGCAGATTGTCCACCTAAGGATTGGAGAGCGGTACATGGATGAAAATCTGCAAGCAAGGATAAAGCAAGGTGCAGGTTCCCTGAAGGTGATTTGATCGATACTGATGACTCCCTCACTCCTGAGAAGTACAGGTAGATTTTTATGCATCAGTCAGTACCGTTAGCGAGGCGTCTGATTGATCTCTGATTGATTGGAAGAACAATGACCTCAAAACACATGGTCAAAATCATAAAAAGAGGGCCAAGGTATCCTGCAACAGGTGGTACAGCCACCGTAGAAGGAACAAGAGGAATTATACCTGTGCTGTGTTTGTGTATTACCTGTGAAGATATTTGTTAAAATAAATTATTATTTGAACTGGGACTTCTGCTGGTTTGTTAGAAGGTTTGGTGGCTCAGTGGCGCCCCTTACAGGTCACATTATGTATCATGTGTTTTGTGGTGATCACCCACCTGTCCTTCACCATCAAGGGGTTGACTTCAGCCCCATAAAGACTGAGGAATATCCACAGTCACTTGCGGTTCATTGAATGCACTTGCATTGGTGAGTTTTGTTGGATTTTTGATTGACTTTGTGCTTTTGTGGATTTCTGAATTTTCTTACCCCTTGTTCTGTACTTTTGACTACTGTTTGTATCATGTATTAGAACATTGTTTGCTACAGGATTGCTTCAGGCCACTCCTTTTGCCTTTTGTACTCTTTGGAGCTTGGATTATTACAGAGCATTTTTTGTAATAAATATTTTTTTCATTTATAAAGATTCTACATGCTCTTTTATTATTAGCCAGTGTTTAAATATGTGTCCCCCTTTAAAGGACATGTTGAGTCATTATGTTGAGTTATTATCTAGTTCATAACAGTGTATAGGATATGCTGCATATAAATATAGATACACAGTAATGTCATTGGACGGTTAGGTGTGGCGCTCTTATGCAAAAATACTTAGTTGTGAAGTCTTCATTGAGAAGTCTCACTGGTTTACTTGTATTTCCCAAATTGGATTCCAGAGAGTTAACAAAACTAAGATGTATAACCAAATTTGAAGTAAAAAAAAATTAAATATGTTCTGTGATCTGTAGGGGACATCACAGCACCCCAAACCCCCAGATACAACCACAGCGACACAAGTCCCACGTTCAGATACAAGGTTTATTCACCTTACAAAGTCTTTTCATAGATTGTATAAACACATGTAATCCCTTCTCTCTCCTTCCTTCCTTTCTTCCTTCCTTCCTTCCTTCCTCCCATCACTCCTCCGAGGTGAACTCTGTCCTTCTTCTACCCAATTCCAACTCAGCTAGATGAGGCAGAGTTGTCTCCTTTACACAGGACTACATGACATTGTCCATCAGAAGCATCTCTGAGTTAAGCAGAAATCCCATGAAGTGTGGACCATTAATCACTGCAGTACCCCCTGGTGGCACCCATAGAACCCAACAATGCTGCCCCATGGTACTACAGTTCCCAATAGGCCCTGTAGGTATTTGTATGGCTGCCTTAATCCAGGGACACTACCCTCTTGTGTGTCGGGGTGCCTTTCCCTGTCCCTCCATTATACTGGTCACTTAATCAAGTCCTACCAGCTTATCCACTTCTGCCCATCTCCTGGCTGTGGGCCAGCAGGGGCTGCTCTACATATTTCTTTGGGCACCTTCCTGGCCAGGTAAGGTTTGTTGGGCCTTTTCCTGGCCTAGACGCCCACACTTGTCATTCATTACAGCTTATACAAAACAAACCCCAAATATTCTTCATTTTTTATCAAAGAGCTCTAGTTCTCATAGGGCCAGATTAAGACCTTTACAGATCCTAAGCTATTTAAAAGATTTTGGTTTCCCACCATATATATGAGCTGCACTCACTCTCAGTGGAAAACTGAACGGGACAGCCAACATGACCAAGACAAGAACTTTCACGTGAGCCTCGGTGGACCGTGTGTCATTTACCAGATTCTGATTTTGTTGTATTCACAAGATTTTTATATATATATATATATATATATATATATATATATATATATATATATATATGTGTGTATATATATATGTATATGTATCTATACTAATAAAAGGCAAAGACCTCACTGACTCATCACTAATTCTCCAACTTCCTCTGTAGGTAGAAGGCTGAAATTTGACAGGCTCATTCCTTACAGGTTACATACAAAAGTTGGGCAGGTTTTATATCGAAATTCTACGCGTGATGGTCATAACTGGAACCTATTTATTCGTCTATATACTATAATAGACTTCTGCTTGATGCCCGTGGGAGGTGGAGTTACGCCTCCCACGTAATTTAGTGCCTGCCCATATAAGGCTGTCCGTCAGCAGCAATCCAATAGAAACACTGCCGCTAAATATTCACGGGTGAAGGACTGTGCTTATGCAGAGGAAGATGAGATGGTCAGGGTAGTGTTTGGCACAAACTCAGCGAAACTGAGAGAGAAACTTTTAAGTGCCGGGTCTTATCTAACATTAAATACAGCCGTGGGGTGGAAAAAGTCAATGTCCCGCTAAAGGAAGACAGTGTAAAAAAACCCGTGCATGCAGTGTGTCACGTCTCAGATAAAGAGGAAGACGAGCTGTTTATTGATGCAGTAAGAAACGAATCGATGAGTGAAACCTGTTATCTTTACAACGATTGACAAACACGGAATGTAACTTGAACACAACACATCCTACAAATACGAACCTGATTGAAAGAAATAATGATAATCAAATCCTTGATGACAGCAACACTGATAACACTCAGAAAACAATTACTGTATATTGACAATCATGTTACGTTATTTTTAAAATGTTCCCTTTTCTTTTTCATAACTTCTTTAACACACTACTTCTCTGCTGCAAAGCCCGGGTATATATATATATGTATATAATCCCGATCTACATACGCTCAAATAGACAAACCACATGCCGTGGTGCAATGGTAGAGGCTTTGCCTCTAACGCCGACGTCCGAAGTTCAATTCCCAAGAGGGGGTGCACTGAGTATGTACGTGTGCTTCCTGATTCATTTTGACCTCGCATCCCCTTGGTTTGAAACGTATGAAAAATATGCGGTTAACACAGAAAGACAGATCACCAATTGAAGCTTTATGAATAATGGATACTTTATTCGCCATCAATGATTGTTTTGGTAAAGCCATACTCAGTGTATTCATTAGATGAACGGTAAAAAAGTAAGAGCGAGGTGAGGGTGACTTATTGAGGCACGCAGGCAAAACCACAATAGCACGGGCTCGATGTACTGTAGTGCTTGCCAACTCGATCTGCATTGCGCGATCACATTCGAAAAATATATCTTTTCAAGTTCTATTTAGTCCATATGTGTCAAACTCAAGGCCCGGGCCACATCCGTCCCGCGTGTAATTATATCCGCCCGCAGATCATTTTATATATTATTGTTATTAATGGCCCGGGATATGAAGCGCTGGTAACACAATAAACTACAGATCCCATAATGCAGCGCTTCAGCTGCCTTGCTGAACACTTACCGCGTTAATCAAGTCTAGCTTATGATGCTGCAAGTTATTGCAAAGCTAGCCCACACGATGCTGAAGAGAAAAGGTGATTCTGAACATAGAGCCTTTAAAAACCGATGGGAGGCTGAGTATATGTTTACTGACATTGCCGGTAAACCCGTGTGTCTCATTTGTGGAGCTAATGTGGCTGTAATTACAGAATTTAATCTAAGACGGCACTATGAGACAAAACATCAGGATAACCTGAAAGACCTGAATGCAATGCACAAGATACAGAAAGCAGAAGAGTTAAAGAAGAATCTGACACTTCAGCAGACGTTTTACCGTGCAATCACAAAGTGATTTCAAGTGAAGCTGCTTTTATGGGAGACACAAATGCACCAGTGCAACTTGCCCCACTTTCCCTGTTGCCAAGTAATGTTGAACCAAGTCGGCACAACGGTGTTCCCAAATACGCACTTTGCTGATAAACTGAGCACACTGCGCACTGAGTTCGCACGGCGCTTTGGTGACTTTGAAGAACAAAAAAAGAATTTTGAGTTGTTTCGCAACCCATTTGCCGTCGATGTGGAAACTGCACCTGTGCAGATTCAGATGGAGGTGATTGAGCTGCAGTGTAATGGCACACTGAAGGCAAAGTACGATACTGCAGGGCCCGCACAGTTTATTCACTCCATTCCCGCAGAAATGCTCCAGCTCCGTCTACATGCGGCTCGAACCTTGTGCATGTTTGGTAGCACATATCTGTGTGAGAAGCTCTTCTCAGTCATGAAGACTAACAAAACAGCACACAGGAGTCGCCTCACTGATGAGCACCTGCAGTCCATCCTGAGAATCTCCACAACACAGAACCTCACACCAAACATAAACAAACTTGTTGCCAAAAAAAGATGCCAGGCGTCCAGCTCTGATAAAATGACATAAGAGCAAAGACAACTGAATGATTTGATTTGTTATTGCTGAAAAGAACACATTTTATTTATATTTCCAGGTTTTGTTATGCACCATGTTCATATTTGAATTTGTATAATTTTGACAGGATATATTTTTATGGAGAGCAAAATCTTTTGGGATATTTAAAATTTAAGTTTATTTTTTATATAAAATTACATAAGAGTAAAGAAATTTGAATGTTTGTTCTTTTAACGTTTACTTTATTTCTAACTTGTATAATTTAGACAGGATATATTTTTATGGAGAGCAAAATATTATAAGTTATTTAAGGTTTGAGTTGATTTATTCCGGAATAATATTCCTGTCTGTTTTATTCATATTTATGTTCAAAAAGTTAAGTTTTAAAGTTTTAAAAGTTTAGTTTTAGTGTGTTCAATAAATGTTTATCCTGTTTGCCCATGACCTAAAGTGTGTTTTGGATTTTGGCCCCTGTGCAATTGAGTTTGACACCCTGATTTAGTCGACACAAATATCTTTGGTTGGAATGTAAGGCTTAATTTACTCTTTACATTTGTATGGTGAAGAAAAATGTATGCAATGATGCCTACATTTAACTTACATTCCTACCAAAGATATTTCTGTTGACTAAATAAAAATTCCTTCTATTTAAAATTTAAATAGAACTTGAACAGATATGATAGTTCATAATATCCACGCAGACTTGCACGTAAGAGCGTGAGTCATCCGTTTTAACAAACAGCGTATTGCACTGATACGAAATAGCCTGCCCATTTAATTATTTAGGAATGGATAAATAAATAAAGATTTTGTACAAATAATGTTTTTCATTTTTCTTCCTTGATGGATTCTGGCACCCCCAGCAACAGTTGCTCGCACCCTAAGAGTGTATGTATGTGTGTATATATATGTATGTGTGTATATGTGTATATGTATTTATGTATGGATATGTATATATATGTTTATATGTGTGCGTGTGTGTGTATATAAATATATATATATGTGTGTGTATATATATATATATATATATATGTGTGTGTGTATATATATATGTGTATATGTGTATATGTATTTATGTATGGATATGTATATATATGTTTATATGTGTGTGTGTGTGTATACGAGGTGTGGCAGAAAAGTAATGAGACTGATTTTTTATTTACCAAAGTTTTTATTTTTTCAAACATCAATGTTATCCCCTTCAAAGTAGTTCCTTGGGCAGCTACACACCGATGGAGACGTTGTTCCCACTGTTGGTAGCAGCGCTGGAAGTCTTCAACCAGTATGGTCTTCAGCATGTCCGTTACACTCTTTTGGATGTTTTCTAAAGTCCCAAAATGACGTCCTTTGAGGACGTTTTTCAGTTTAGGAAAAAGGAAAAAGTCACACGGACTGAGGTCAGGTGAATAAGGGGACTGGGGAACCACAGGAATGCGTTTTTTCGATTGTCCTTCTGCTCAATTGTGAGGTTTTTCGGCACCATTTTGGCACAGACCTTTCACATGTGCAAATGTTCAGTCAAAATTTGATGAACGGTAAATCTGTTCAATTTTAATTGTTCACTCAACATTCTTAATGTTAAATGACGGTCTGATCTCACAAGAGTGTTCACACGTTTGATGTTTTCATTGGTTTTCGAAGTTGAAGGCCTCCCTGAAAAACTTGAGCTCGGGATAAAGAATGTTCCCCATAGGCCTGTTTTAACTTTCAAACGTCAAACTTGCCGATTCTCCAAGCTTAAAACAAAATTTCATGGCACAACGTTGCTCCAAATTCCGCTGTTCCATTTTGTGTGACGCACAACCAAAAACACAACTTCGCTAATAGCAGTCACAAAATCACGTAGTTAACGGAAGGAGTTGAAACTCGCACTGAGCTATGGGAGGGTACTGATACACGTGCTCTATCAAGGATAACAGCGCAGCTTATAGATCACTTGCAGTGTTGCCATTCTCATTACTTTTCTGCCACACCTCGTATATATATATATATCTATATATATATATATATATGACAGCAACACTCATCACTCACAACAGTGACAAAACAATAACAACAGTGACAAAACAATAACATTGACAATCATGTTACGTTATTTTCAAAATGTTTTCTTTTTCATTACTTCTTTAACACACTACTTCTCCAAGCTGGGTATTTTGCTAGTATATATATATATATATATATATATATATATATATGTATATATATATATATATATATATATATATATATATACTGTATATCATTAACCTATATTATTACTGTTTGATTATTATTTGGAAGACATACAGATGCAGTAACAGAGCAAGTTTCAGAGGACAGGAAGATATGGAAAAAGATGATCCACTTTAGCAACCCCTAATGGGAGCCGCCGAAAGAAGAAGAAGAATATATACACTCGTCGGCCAGTTCATTAGGTACACTGTGCTAGAACTGGGTTGGACCAACTTTTACCTTCAGAACTGACGTAATTCTTCGTGGCATAGATTCAGCAAGGTGCTGGAAACATTCCTCAGGCATTTTGGTTCATACAGATATGATAGTATCACGCAGTTGCTGCAGATTTGTCGGCTGCATATCCATGATGTGTGAATCTCCAGTTCCACCACATCCCAAAGATGCTCTACTGAATTGAGATCTTGTGACTGTTGAAGCCATTTGAGTACACTGAGCTCAATATCATGTTCAAGAAACCAGTTTGAGATGGTTACAGTTACATTTATTTGCTTAGCAGACACTTTTATCCAAAGTGGCTTACAAAAGAAGTACACATTAGGCTAGGTTCTGTTTGTTCAGAAAGTGTAATAGGACAGGTAACAAAAGGATTTTCTGAGCTTTGTGACATGGCGCATCATCTTGCTGGGAGTAGCTGTAATAAGATGGAGACAATGCAGTCATAAAGAGATGGACATGGCTAGCAACAATACTCAGGTAGCCTGTGGCATTTAAAAGATGCTCATTTGGTACTAAGGGACCCAAAGCATACCACGAAAATACCCCCACCATTATACCACCACCACCAGCCTGAACCGTTGATATAAGGCAGGATGCATCCATGCTTTAATGTTGCTGATGCCAATTCCAACACAACCATCTGAATATGGCAGCAGAAATCAGGACTCATCAGAGCAGGCAACGTTTTTCAGTCTTCTATTATCCAATTTTGATGAGCCCGTGTGAATTGTAGCCTCAGTTGCCTGTTCTTAGCTGACAGTAGTGTCACCCGATATGGTCTCCTGTTGGTGTAGCCCCCTATTTGCTTCAAGGTTTGACGAGTTGTGTGTTCAGAGATGCTCTTCTGCATACCTCAGTTGTAGCGAGTGCTCATTTGAGTTACTGCTGCCTTTCTATCATCTCAAACCAGTCTGGCCATTTTCCTCTGACCTCTGGCATCAACAAGGCATTTTTGCCTAGTGAACTGCTGCTTACTGGGTATTTTCCCTTTTTCACACCATTCTCTGTAAACCTTAGTGATGGTTGTACTTGAAAATCCTAGTAGATCAGCAGTTTCTGAAATACTCAGGCCAGCCCGTCTGGCACCAACAACCATGCCACATTCAAAGTCACTTCTATCACCTTTCTTCCCCATTCTGATGCTCGGTATGAACTTCAGCAGGTCATCTTGACAGTGTCTGTTGGTCTAAATGCATTGAGTTGCTGCCATGTGATTGGCTGGTTAGATAATTGGTTAACAAGCAGTTGAACAGGTGTACCTAATAATGTGGCCAGTGAGTTTACATGTACAGTATATAATTTATTAATTTTTTGTGGAACCTGGTTCAGTTTCACCATATGCTCCATGGTAAATCCGGCAATGGAAAATTTCTTTGGTGACCCCCTCGCTTCCCTTAATGCCCTAAGCACGTATTTATTTTGCTTAATGGTTAATCTAGCTCTGAATAAACTCGACTCCTCATAAAGTAATTTCTTTGTTTGAGATCAAAAGTTTGGAA